>NC_056747.1:309191112-309438612 GCF_019279795.1 Protopterus annectens | reverse complement strand
GCAACTATATACAAAATATGTACATGCCAAGAAGGGGAGGAAATAAGGATACAGGTCTACCTTGGTCAAGGGAAGAAGGTAACGCTCAAATAGGGGGGAGGAGGGTTGGATGGAGTACTGCAAGAGTGATCATTCAGCCATCTAGTTTTATGGTAAGTTCATACACAACTGTCCTTTCTTGGATCTCTGTTGGGAAGCTTCCCAATGACATCCAAGTGAAAAGGGAGGTAGATTAAGAGGCTGAACTGGTGTCTATGATACCTTAAAGAATGGATCTAGCTAAACTAGCCCTAACCCTGGAAAAATAATTAATCTTATCACGTTTAGTAAAAGTGTGAACAGAAGTCAAAGTAGCTGCTTCTATAATAGATTTAGAATCCAAACTCTTAAAAAAGCACTAGAGAAAGCAACAGCTATCATGCAGTAAGCTTTAACAAGACCAGGGAGCTATTTTCCATGAAAAGAATAGTAAAATGAAATGAAATGAAATTTGAAACCCATTTAGAAATTGTTTATTTGCTTAGAGACTATAAGTCCCAAGTTCATGTCTTGGAGGGAAACAAAAGGTTAATCAGTTTTTCTAACGTCTTTGGCTGTGCCCAAGTAAAATCTGAACTGCCAACAGAACTCCAAAGAATGAAGGAGTCTTTCTACTTTATTTTGAGAAAAGATGGGAAAAAAAATAGAAAGGTAGTTGGACTGATTCAAAGAGAACTCACTGGCCAACTTAGGTGTACAGGAATGATTTGTTTAAGGGTTGATCTGTCCCTGTAAAAACAAAAAAAATGAGAAAGGCCCATGAGTGCTTGCAGCTCTGACACCCTCTTGGCTAAAGTCAGTGCCACAAGTAAAACAGTCTGTCTTCCAAATAAGGAACTTAATATACAACTCAGAAGTAAGTTCAAAGAAAGAAAGAGTAGCTTTTCTAAAACATAACTCAGGTTTCAAGGAGGGGGAACAACTCTTCTTAGAGGCATAATATAAACAATGCCTTTCAAAAACTGCCTGACCTCAAAACATGTAGACAGTAGAGAATCTAAGCACAGACACACTGACAAATGTGTATTCTTCTTGTGATATACAGAAAACTTTTTCTTAATTATAAACATAAAAGAGTTCCATGCTGCAGGTTTTCTATCCTTCTTTAATATGTCCATCACATCCTCTGAGAAAAGGCACTTAAGTGAAATCAGTATCACATCATCCAAATGGTTAATCTTGGGTCTGAAGATCTGGATGAATTAGAATGTCTTTGTGTTGTGTTAGCAGGTCCATCATCTTAGGTAACTTGTGATGACTGCCCCTGGCTACGTGAAAGAGTAGGGGGAATCAGTGCTGGACGATCCTAAAAGGAGCCGCCAACAACATTTTTGGTTTCGCCTTCCTGATTTTGAGGAGGACCTTGGGAATCAGGGAGGGAGAAAAAGCTTAAAGGAATCTCTCCTTAATGAAAAAGACACTGTTTGTTTTCCATGCTTATGAGTTGCCTGTTCTGTGTGGAGGTAGAGGGAGGTAGAGAGATCTATCTACAGAGTACCCCCAAAGATGGGCAATGTCCTGAAAAAACTCTGTTTAACATTCATTCCTGAGGGTCTGCCCTGTATCTGCTCAAATTGTCTGCCATTCTGTTCTCCTCCAATGGGATTTATACTGCTTATACAGATAGAATGCACTGTATAGCACTATCCCACACAATCATGACTAAGCTGCAAAGTTGATAAGACTTTCTGCCCACTTACTTATTTACATACTATGTGACCATGGTGAAGGACTGAAGTGCTAGGATAAAAGTCTTCATTTCCCTGATATTTCCCTGATATTTACGTGGTCCTTGCTGGCTGTGATTGACCGACTACCTTGGACATTTATGTTTTCTTATCATTTCTGCAGTCTGGGTGAATAACAGTATGAAGGTAGCTGTCCCTTGCTTCCAAAGTCACCAGAAAAGCCTGAGGAAAGATCACTGAAAACAAGGATTGTAGGGTCAACAGTCTGAAATACAGAACCTTCAGAAAGGTGTTAAGAAAGGACAGATCCAAAGTAGGTCTCCAAATTCCCTCCCTCCTTCCTGGGAACAATGAACTGTCTGGAATAAAACCTCTGAACGAGTTAGTGAGCAACAAGCAACTCTACTAATCCTATTATTGTTCCTGAAGGACTGGGAGTATTAAGGTAACCTGGTTTTGTGGATTCGTGAATGAACTGGAGGAACAATCATTGACATGCTGTAACCAATTTGTCAGTTACTCTTTCCCAAACTGGAAGAAATAGGGATAGTTTACAGGAAAGAGCAATATGAGAGTGGCCAAGGTGGGAAGAGTGGGAGCAGTAAAGGAGAATAGTCAAAAGGAGCCTGGCTTATCAGGAAAGTGGGGTTTAGATGCATTGAATTCCTGTTGTGGTTTATCCTAGAATTTCTTTCTAGAGGATCTTTCTTACTTTTTGGGTTATTTTCTGATCTTTTTGAAAAAAAGGGGCCAGCCTCTAAGGAGTAAGAACGTCTTGCTTGAAATTCTTTATAATCTTGTCTCTCTCCTGTAAAACTTTGAAGAAATCTGCAGCAGCAAGTCCAAAATTTAGTTCTTTTTCAAGAGGGGAATCCTCTGATAAGGATCGGTGCCTAAGCCAACAGAACCTTCTTTTTTTTTTATTTAAACACCTTTATTGAGTTATCACTTCTGACTGAAACAAACTTGCATTTATATAAAAGTAATCAAACCATATTAACAAGTTCACATATATCAAGCCAAGAGAAACTTCTTAGTAGAGAACCCATAGCAGCTACTCTCAAAGCTGCATCAGCTACATCATTTAATATATGTATTTAATATAGGACCTAGAAACTTGAAAGGCAAAATCCAGAAGACAAAAGGCAGAAGTTTTATTTCTCACTCTGGCAAATCTGACAAACCATTGTTCTAGCCTCTTAATACATACAAAAGGTATCTAACCATACAAGTCTGATAGTTTATGGCACAAAAGGATGGGTCTACATTACATGATCGAAGTTTCAAAACTTCGAATCTGAAATGATCGTCACCATATGATCGAAGTTTCGAAACTTCGAAAATGTAATACAAACACAACAACCTACACAAACAAACCATTCAAACGCTCTAAGCAGGGGGGCAAGCCCACCTGCAACCGCACACCCCCTGCTATTTAAATATACCAACTCCAAGATTGCAGTATTGTGTGGAAAGGGGAAATCTTCCCTTTTCGCACTGTATGGAGATCACCGTCAAAAGATTTGAGGTTTCAAATCTTCAATCATATGGTGTTGACCATATCGGATTCGAAGTTTTGAAACTTCGATCTTATGATACAGACCCCAAAAGGATAAGGTGGTAGATGTATACCCCTTTTTGGCATACCTATCTATGAGCTCTGCTTCATATAGCTTTACTGTGCTATCTTTATCACTGGGAAGAGCATCAGTAGAGGGAATTAGTTTAGTAGGCTTACCAGAGGTCAACAAAATTATAGCAGGGTCAGAAGGGTTTTTGCATAAATGCTTATGGGAGTCCAGAACCATATAAAATCTGTCAGGTTTTAGGGACAGGAATTTGGGATTCTGGCTTGATGGTAGGAGTAGCAGATGCATACTGTAAAGCCTTCAAAACATGAGGAATAGCAGAGGGTTTAGTAACTCCCATGAACAAGAGATCATATCTGCTTACCCTTCCACTGAAAATATATCTTGAATTGACAGTTCTTCTAAGGGAGTATCTGGGGACATAGTGCCTTTCTCTTCAGACGCATAACAAATACAGGAATAAATCTATGAAGAATATGGAGCTGAAGAAGTAGCAGAAGGAGAGGAAAAAAAAGGGTGGCACGTGAGACACATAACGGATTTAAATAATCCTAGGAACATCATACCACTCCTTCTGTGGATGTTTAGTAAGCTATTGATAGGGCAGGTATGTTTAGTTTTCTGTTTCTTTTTAACACAGCCGCCTGCTCAAATGAAATACATTGGCTCCAAGCCCTGATATAACTCAAGTACTTCTTCCCTAACAAGAATTTGATGTATGCCCTAAGGTCCCTCATCCCACCTAAAGCAGACAACTTGTCAGTCAAATGGATGTATAAGGAAGTTGTGTCATATTACCATCTGATTGGATAACAACAGAGTGAACAGTAAAAAAATCCAGGTGGTCAGAAGGATCAAAAGTCAAAGCAGAGACATCTGGGTTCAACCAGACATGCAAAAACTCAGATTTTGTTTTCTTGTGCAGGAGGGAAGCAAGTATGAGAAGTCTTGGCCATCTTACCCTACACAAGCTCCATAAGCCTTTGATTTTCCAGATATAGTTTTAATAAAGATAACCTTTTTCTATAGGCCTTGGGGACATAGGATGGACATATGGAACAGTCTTAGCAGTTATCACTAGCACCCAGACAAAATAATTACTTAGTGCAACTATCCCTTATCCCTATAATGAATTTGCCTCCCACAATCCTGTTATCCCCCTTACATGTCATGAAACAAAATATTCTAGTCACAAATGGGAAGAAAAGGAAGGGTCCCCAATAAGGATACTTATTTGCCGAAGGCAAAGGAGAACAACACATACAATACAGCTGACAGACAATGATCAGGCTGGTGGCAGGAAAGTTCTGAGGTAATTTGCATCTTTGCAACTCTTAGCTCTCCCACACTTAGGTCACATATTGGACATACGTCACGAGAGAATGGATCACAGGGCTTTGGAATGCCGGCTGGACAAATGGCTATCCTTGCCAGGAGAGGTTCATAGGTAGGTACTAGGCTATCGGCCCTAGGGCCTATACAAGCCTAGCCAAAAAGGTACCCTGACTTTCGCCACCCAAGAAAATTATTTTCCTGTGCCCCTGTCGGGAAGAGCCACAGAGGTGATCCCCAGGGTGAATTTCCTATTTCTCGTCCAATCATCAAGATTTTTTTGAAGAGTGCTAATGAGGAGCTTTGTTTGATATAGATAGATAGTTTGTTCCAGAGTATGGGAAGTCTCTGGGACAGGAATCTATCCGTCCAGCATGTTCTGTTTATTGTGGTGACAAGGTTTAGGTCCCTAGAGCGTGTAGTTCAAAACGATTAGGATTTCTTTAAGTGGAGCATGTCCAACAGCTCTGGGTTTGACATAGCTTTGTATGTTAGGCAGAGATCGCCTCTGAGTAGGGGATATGCAACGAAGAAAAACTGGAGTTTTTTGAGAGTGTCTGCGTAGGGCATCTGTTTGAGGCTAGTAATCCTCTTTGTAAGGTATTTCTGCGGCCTTTCCAGTTGTTGTAGATGTCTTGTGAGATAAATACCAAAAGGGGCATTGTGCTCTATAATGGGTCTAATGAGTGACAAGTGTAGGGGAACAATGACATCTTTTTTCCTGGATGAGAAACCTTTTGTGATGAGGTGTGCCACATAGAAGGATTTCCTGACTACTGTGGCGATGTGATTATCAAAGGAGAGACTACTGTTCACCTGTGTCCCAAGGTCTCTTATCACACTTTTGGTGTTAAGTAAACTAGCACCTATGTGGCAGCTCATGGGTACAGAGTTTTTACCAAAGGGGATGACAATGCACTTTTTGGCATTGAGCTTGAGGCCATGGCTTTGACACCAGGCATCTGTCTCAGTGAGGCCCTTTTGTAGGATGTCCACATTGTTAGGAGTTTCAGTTATGGTTCCTAGTTTGCAGTCATCTGCGAACTTTAATGACCAAAGACCTTCTGTGTTAGCCTGTACTTCAGTAAAGTAGATACCAAACAGGACAGGACCCAGTACTGAACCCTGTGGTACTCCACTTGTCACTGGTCTGAAGTCAGATTTGGAGACTGCTACTTTCACAGTGTGGGTTCAGTCAGTGAGACTGTTGACAACCCGTCTTGTGACATAGGGATTTATACCAAGTTTAGTGAGTTTATCTATAATTCCAGCATAGGGGATGGTGTCAAAAGCCTTGGCGAGATCTAGATAGGTTGTGTGAACCACCTTACCCTAGTCTATGGGTTTGGTGACTGCTTCAAAGAAGTCAATCAGGTTTAGGAGACATGATCTGCCTTTTACAAACCCGAACTGGGTAGGGCCCAGAGTTTGGAGATTACAAATGTCTTTGTTTATAGGTTCCATGTTACGTTCTATGGCCTTGCAGACCAGGCTCATTAGGCTAATGGAGCGGTAGTTCCCAGGGTCCATGGTGGCTCCCCCTCTGTGCAGTGGGATAACCGTCGCTGTGCGCCATTCCGTGGGCACAAAGCCTGAGGTTAGGCTACGATTGGACATGGTGCTTAGGTGGGGTGTCAGTTCATTCTGCGGTTCATGTAGAATGCAGCCTGGATGTTGTCAGGTCCCATGGATGCTGTGTTCTTGGCTTTGGAGTATGTGGTTTTTACCTGTGCAGCCAAGATTACAGGAACTTTGCATTCTTCTGGTATAGAGATGGGCCCTTGGGGGGGGGGGAGGGTAAAGTTAGCACTGAACCTATCTGCCAGGATTTTGGCAATATCAGTTGGTTCTGTATATTTAGTGCCATAGTGCTGTAACTCAGAGCAGATCTGAGTGCTGCCATTGAGATTCTTGACATAGCTATAGAATGCTTTGTGGTTGTCTTTAGAATCAGTGGCGATTTTGTTTTCATAACTAGCTTTGGAGGATTTTATGATGGCTCTCAGCTTCTTACTGAGGCTGACCATGGAGTTCTTCCTGTCATGGGATTTTACTCTTTTTTTGCAACATTTTCTTTCTTCTGTTGTAGAGTTTGTTTATGGCAGGGGACCACCAAATTGGCTTCTTTTTTTTTGGAGGATAGCACCTTGGTTCTGTTAGGGGTAGCACGATTCATGCACTCATGTAAGTGCTTATAAAGTGCATTTGTGTAGGATTCAGCAGTCGTATCTCTATTGTCCGTCTGCATGGGTGTTGTGAAGTTTGCCACTTTTGTCTTAAGAAGCGTAAAATTGGCTTTGGAGAAATATTTATGGTGGTTTCCCTAATGGGGGGTGGGGGCAGGATGTGGATGTCTAGGCTTATTAGCTTGTGGTCGGATCTGACCAAGGAACTGACCTCTGGTGTGGAACACCAGTCACCCATGTTGGTAATGACCAGGTCTAGGATACTGCTGCCCCTGGTGGGGGTGTGGATAAGTTGATCGAAGGCATTGGAATTTATGAATTCCAGAAAACATTGAGCAAAAGACTTGGTATATGAGTAGTTTTCCCAGTTAATGGTGGGGTAGTTGAAATCACCCATAATTAGGGTGTTGGGTTGTACCCTAATACTTTCCAGTATATGAAGAAATGAGGACTGTGAATCCTGGGGCATGGTGGGGGATCTGTAGCAAGTTACAATTTGGACTTCGGTCTTGCCCAGAGTTAGCTGCACCTGGATAATCCTGGATGCATTATACTGAGCAGCTAGCCTGGAGGTGTGGATATCCTTAATGAATATGGACACACCTCCATCTTTAGTGTTTCGATCCAGGTTAGGTGGCCAAAAGGTGTGGTATGAATTATAGCCTGGTAATGCAGGGGTGCTCTCTGGAGCCTTGAACCAGGCCTCTGTCACTGAACAGATGTCGATGTTCATTTTAAGGAGTGCCTCAAGTGAATGCATTTTGAGGTTTAGATTTCTAGCATTGAGTAGCATTACCCACAGATTTTGCTTGCTTGTACCGGTTACGGTGGTGAATTTGTCATTTGAACCTTGTCTAAAAAAGGCACTATAGGGATGGCAAGAGCCTCAGCAAGTATCCGGAATCCCAAGGGTAACAGGTACAGGCCATCTCTGGCAAAGCATCGTGGTCTGTCGATCATGTCATCCCAGGCAGACAGATACTGGATCCCCTTAGAATGACACCAGAAGCTTAGCCAGCTGTTGAAGTCAATCATTTTGTCCTTGTACTGTGGTATCATTCTGGGTGATGGTAGGATGCTACTCAAGGCTAGGGTCATACAAGACCTGGGCTACAAGATCTGAGAGTTCCTCCATGTCTCTTTTCATGTAGGCCAGGGAGGTACGTCTCAGATCATTCACACAAACATGGACAATGATGGAGTCATATTTGTACTTGTTGTGGAGTGACCTGAGTGCGTGCATTATGTGGCGGATCCTGGCACCCCAACAGACAGCTGACAGTAACTTTCTCCTTGTTTAGCCTGGTGAGTGGAACATCAGTGTGCCTGACTATAGAGTTACCTATGACTAGAGTGTTGGGTACGTTGTTATGCCATATGGGCTGTTGTTGAGTGGCACACTGAGTTTGTGGGCTATGTGTCACTTGGGTTGTGTTGGTGGGTGTAGGTTGCATGCGTTTCTGCTTTGCAGGTCTCTGTTGCTTGAGCAGATTTTTATTGAGAGCCTCCGCGAATGTACGTGTGTGTTTTGTGTTGCTGTATGTGTTTTGGTGGTGTAGGTTTTGAGGGGCTATGTGATGAGTGTGATGTGGTACAAGTGTTTACCTTCTCCTCTTGGCTGTCTAGTCCAGTCTTGGGTGAAGACAGCTTTGCTCCCAGTTTGGCTATATAAGTGCATCTCTCACAGATTGTAGTGATGGGTGGTAGGAGGAGAGGGTTGTCTATGTACATGAGGCAATTGCTGCATTGCCCCAAGATGCCCAGATTCATCAGGTAGACAGGAGAAAACACTGGGAGCTAACCCTTAGACATGCCTGGATAGGTACTTATTTATTAAGTAGACAAGTGAGGAAAGTTGAGTGCTGTAGTAATTTGTAGCTATTTAGTGCCTACAATGAGTTCTGAACAAGTGCTGAGCTCAAAGAAACAGATTTGAGTGCTAAAACTAAAAAACTGGCTAGTTCTAAGGGAAAACTTGAAGAGCAGACTTTATGGCACCAAAACAGTTTAACCCTAGCTAAGCGGCAATGCATAAAGTGTATTTTTTATGTAACAGTAGCAAATGAGCCAACTGATTTAAACAAATTAACCAATAAAAAGCTAAAAACTGAGCCCCGTTCCAGCAGTCTTCGATCAGACAAGTTCCAACTGCACACTCCTGCCACTAAGGTGCAGGGGACCTTCTCCAAAAAAAGATGGTCTGGATTAGTGCTCAAGTTATACAAACAAAGCTAGATTCAGCAGGTCTGAATTTAGTCTATGCTACAGCAAACAAGATGTACCAATTTCAGAAAGAAACAGTTCAAATAAGTAGGCACAATAAGCCTTTAACCAGAAACTCCCAGCTCAGAAGGGCAGAATCTATTCTCTCCTCCCACAAGAGTGCAGACCACAAACCTTCTTAATGTAAATAACTGGCCTGAAGTCCAAGTGCTTAAACCAGAACTAATACACTTTTAGAATAACAGAAACTGAGCCTTCAATCAGCAATTCCCAATTTAGAAGGATGTAAGCTACATGTCCTGCCACAGCAGTGCAGACCATAAACCTTCTTAATGTAAAACAACTGGTCTGAAGCCCAAGTGCTTAAACTGAAAGGCTTAGATAACAGTTACAATTTAATCAGGCTACTACCAAGCAGTAATAAATGCAGCAGAATAAATACAACTGAGTACTTTTAAGAAGAGACAAAAGCAAAATATATTTTATACATAATAGATTTGTTTTTTTTTTTTAGTAAAGTGCAAGGAGAGAGGAACAGAGGAAGGAGGAGCTGAGGTTAAGAACCTAAGTGTGTTGGCCTTCTCAAATGTTATCTCTATATTAAGTAGAGTGGGAGGCGTGTCCCAGATCAAATTTACAGTAGAGGCGGGCAACTGCAAAGCCACACACTATAACACCACCACAAGAATAGCATTGGGGGGGGGGACAGTTTCAGGACAGATGAGAACAGAAAACAATGCCAGAAAATATGTAAAACAATCCAGTCAGGCAAAATTAAGACAATGCAGAACTCTAAAAGGTTAAAATGCCAAGAAATATACTTGTCAATCAGCTATATATTTCCAGATTGTTTGAGAATCACACTAGCCAGAACCCAGGAGTTTCCAACAGTCATTAATACTACAACAGTAATAATAAGGAAGGACATCACCAGGTGCTGACTCTATCTAGACTTCTTGGAGAACATAAGAGTCTGTGGAGGAATCGGTAATAGCACTGATATTGCAGACATCTATAACCTTGGTCAGCGACAAACCTTGGGACATCTGCATTTATACAAGAGAAGCAGATACCTAGCATCCGAGGTTATCCAAGTGCAACTAACTTTGGCCAAAACTGCAATCCAAATTGTAGCTTGCTACAGATCCCCACCATGCCCCAGGATTCCCACTCCTCTTTTCTTGATACACTGGAAAATATTAGGGTTCAACCAAACACCCTAATAATGGGCGATTTCAACTACCCCACCATTAACTGGGAAAACTATTCATGTACCAACTCCTTTGCTCAACGCTTCACAGAATACATAAATTCCAATGCCCTGGATCAACTTATCCACACCTCTACCAGGGGCAACAATATCCTAGACCTGGTCATTACCAACATGAGTGACCGGTGTTCCACACCTGAAGTCAACTTCTTGTTGGTCAGATCCGACCATAAGCTAATCACCCTAGATATTCCCATCCCAACCCCCATTAAGGAAACCATGGTAAAAAAATTCACCAAAGCTAACTTCATGCTTCTTAAAACAGAAGTGGCGAACTTCATGACACCCATGCAGATGGACAATGCAGTTACGACTGCTGAATCCTACACAAATGCACTCTATAAGCACTTACACGAGTGCACGGATCATGCTATCCCAAACAGAACCAAGAAGCTATCCTCCAAAAAAAGGAAGCCAATCTGGTGGTCCCCTGCCATAAACAAACTCTACAACAGAAGGAAGAAACTGTTGCAAAAGACAGTAAAATCCCATGAGTGGAAGAACTCCCTGGTCAGCCTCTCAGTAAGAAGCTGAGATCCCTTATAAGATCCTCCAAAGCTAGCTACGAAAACAAAATCGCTACTGATTCTAGGGACAAACACAAAGCATTCTATAGCTATGTCAAGAGTCTTGATAGCAACACCCAGATCTGCTCCGAGTTAAAGCACAACGGCACGAAAATTACAGAACCAACTGATATTGCCAACATCCTGGCATATAGGTTCAGTGCTAACTTTACCCCCCTCTCACCCCCTAAAGGGCCCATATCTACAGAGGAAAAATGCAGAGTCCCTGCAATCACAACTATGCAGGTAAAAGCTGCACTCTCTAAAGCCAAAAACTCAGTATCCATAGGACCAGACAACATCCCAGGCTGCGTTTTATATGAACTTCAGAATGAAGTGGCTCCCCACCTAAGCACCATGTTCAATCATAGCCTCACGTCAGACTTTGTCGCCACTGAATGGCAAAAGGGGTAGCCATCACTGATCCCGGGAACTATCACCCTATTAGCCTGGTCTGTAAGGCCATGGAACTTATCATGGAACTCATAAACAAAGACATTGGTAACCTCCAAACTCTGGACCCCACCCAGTTCGGGTTTGTGAAAGGCAGATCATGCCTCCTGAACCTGAACAACTTCCTTGAGGCAGTCACCAGAACCATAGATGAGGGTAAGGTGGTTCACACAGCCTATCTTGACCTCGCCGAAGTGTTCGACACCATCCCCCATTCTGAAATTATAGCTAAACTCACTAAACTAGGTATAAATCCCTACGTCACAAGATGGGTTGCCAAGTGGCTCACTGACTGAAACCACACTGTAAAAGTTGCAGACTCCAAATCTGACTTCAAACCAGGGACAAGTCGAGTACCACAGGGTTCAGTCCTGGGACCTCTCCTGTTTGGTATCCACTTCTCTGAAGTACAGGCTAACACAAAAGGCCTTTGGCTAATGAAGTTTGCAGATGACTGCAAACTAGGAGCCACAGTCAAGTCCTCAAATGATGTGGACATCTTACATAAGGGCCTCACTGAGACAGATGTCTGGTATCAGACCCATGGCCTCAAGCTCAATGCCAAAAAGTGCATTGTCATCCCATTTGGTAAATACTCTGTACCCATGAACTACCACATAGGCGGCAGTGTGATAAGAGACCTTGGGACCCAGGTGGACAGTGGTCTCTCCTTTGATAATCACATTGCCACAGTAGTCAGGAAATCCTTCTACGTGACACACCTCATCACAAAAAGGTTCTCATCCAGGAAAAAAGGTGTCATTGTTCCCCTCTACTCGACACTCATTAGACCCATTACAGAGTACAATGCCCCTTTTGGAATGTACCTCACAAGACATCTGCAGCAGCTGGAAAGGCCACAGAAGTACCTCACAAAGAGGATTACTAGCCTCAAACAGATGCCCTACACTGACCATCTCAAAAAACTCCAGCTTTACTCCATAGCATATCGCCTACTCCAAGGTGATCTCTGCCTAACATATAAAGCTATGTTAAACCACGAGCTGTTGGACATGCTAAACCTAAAGAAATCCCAGTCCCTACGAGCTACACACTCTAAGGACCTAAACCTTGTCACCACAATAAACAGGACATGCTGGAGGGATAGATTCCTGTCCCAGAAATTCCCCATACTCTGGAACAAACTACCCATCTATGGTCAAGCAAAGTTCCTCATTAGCACTCCAAGAAAAATCTTGATGAGTGGATGGGAAATAGGAAATACACCCCGCAGATCATTTCTGTGGCTCTGCTCGACAGGGGCACAGGAAAATAACTTTCTTGGGGGGCGTAAGCCAGGGAACTTTGTTGGCTAGGCTTACTCAGGCCCTTGGGCCAATAGCCTAGTACCTACCTATGAAGAACAGGACCTGGCATACAGCCCTGAGGGTTTTCACTAGTAAGCAATCTATCACCATAAACCTTAACCTTGTATGTTCAATGAAAGAGTTCAAAACAGTGAAAAAAGAGTTTCTGTAACAACACAAATAGGAATGCCATCAAGTGTCTGGAAGGCTTCCAAATTAGGTCATTTATTGTTCAAAATCCTAGCAAACAGCAGTGTCATCTCAACGTAGGCAAGATTAGAATTTGGTACAATGGAATTTCTAGCAAATGATATTTGCCTAAAAAACGCACTATGAGGGCAGAAAAATGTCTCAACCAATATGTGAAAGTCCCAAGAAGATAGGTGAAAGCCATCCCTAGCAAAGCAGGCTGGTCTGTCAATCATCGCCTTTTCATGCTGATAAATACTAGTCCCTACCACTGAATGACACCAATTAATAAAACTAATCATTTGAAATTAATTTTCTTTGAAAACATGACATCATTCTTTCAGAAGGTATTCAAAGCAAGTGCCTTACCTGCCTCAGGCACATGCATATAGAGCTCAAATATATCCCTTTCCATTTTTGCACAGCATAAAGTATCTAAGGCTTTTCACACCAATATCGGCAACAACAAGAGTGTATTCATACTTGGGAGTGAAGAGACCCAAGAGCTAAGATCACATTTGCATTACTGGAACCAGACAGACATCTGACCATTACACGATCCCTATACAGCACGGTGAGTGGAACATCAGGTGGTTTAACTACACAATTAACTATTACTAATATTTTACCAAAGTGTGGGTAACATTCTCAGGAATTTCTGTGGGGGTATGAATGGAGCTGTGAGTGATGGTGAAAGTGAAGACACATCAGAGTGAGTAGTGTTGTTTGGCCAATAATAAATTATGTACTGACAGCTTAGGTAATGATTTCATACAAACTTTTGCAAAAAGAAGTTCTACTTTTTAATTTCTGCAAGTCTTTTAGGTTTTTAATATCATGATGGGAATGGATCCCATTTCTACGGCAAAGTATGATTAAAGTTCATGAAATTAGCATTCCTTCAATCTTTGACGTTAGCCAAATGTGGTCATTGTGATGTAGCGTTAGGTTGCTTACTGACAAGCAGAGTATGTTGGAGGTTAGTCTCCAAACTTAACACATATTTACACGTCTCAGTAGCAGTGTCATTACAAGATAAAAATAAGCAATTGTTGATAAGCATGACACAGTAGTCATACTGTCTCAGAGTTCACAAAGCAAGCATAATAGCAACAAAAAGAGAGACAGCAAGCAAAACCCATGCCAATAGATATTAATGACAACCTAAATGGTGCACCATCTTAAACAGATTACAAAATTTGGCTTTAACATGTAATACCTCAAAAAAACATACAGAAATGAAGACAACTATATTAAAAGTCCAATAAGAACAAGCAAGAGTCATGAAATTAACTGTCATGGTGCTATAGGTAGAATATAACTCAGCGCATGCTGCTGCACTTATCATAGCAGAACCAAACCCAGTCGAAACAACAGCAATGTACAAACACACCAGGATTCCAAAAAGTTTAGCACTGTAAAGTACCAGCCTATACAACTAGGTTTTCCATATAACAGGCAAACTCTTACCTAAAAAGGAAGAAAACGGACAAGCAACAACAGAACAAACAGGCAATTAGAAATAACAATGTAGGACAAACAATTCAGGCAAGACGGTGAAGAATTCTTCTCAGAAGAAACATCAATTAATACTCAACCCAAGCAAAACTAAACTACTCATCTTCCAACCCACCAAACATACTCAAAACAACACTCACTTTAACATCACAGCAAAAGTCAACAGCACTATATACCCAACTGAACACACCAAATTGCTAGGAGTGGAAATAGACAATAAACTAAAATTTGACATTCATATATCTATGACCATAAAAAAAGTCCACAAAAAACTAGGAGCGCTGTACAGAAATAAGCAACTTCTCACCAAAGCAGCAAATATTTCAATAGCAAATTCCTACCTTATCTCCAACCCTACTTTATGCTTCTCCAATATATACCAACCTAAGGCAATGCGATCTAAACAAGCTAGAGACCTGCTACAACAAAATCGCCAAATTCGCCACAGGGGCATCCTACCGTAATCACCACTATCTCTCACTTGCTGAACTGGGCTGGCTTGAACTCCCTCACCTCCTTCAATGGTATCAACTCTCACTCGCCCACAAACTAGTAAACCATCCACTAAATGTCCCATCCCTCCAGAATCTACTCCAGCCCTATCACACCACCAGACCACTGAGATCCAGCAACAAAAATCACTTGCAGATCACTAAAGCCAATAACTCTGCTGGTGAAGCACTATTCTCTTGCACCACAGCCAAATTATAGAACTCCCTCCCACCCACAATTACCTCCATACCATCATGCACCCACTTCAAAACTTTACTAAAAGCACACCTAAAACATGCTGGCTATGCCCTTGCAACTCCCACTCTAATATCACCCACCCCATCCAACCACTACCTTTCTTCCCACTCCACTAACTACCTTGATTATAGCAAGCTCAGATGCTCATAAGCCTAGTATTTATTATACAGCAGGAACTTCTTATTGTAACATTTATTAATGTCTGTTATGTACTTCACAGATAGATTCTAGTTGTCTACTGATGTACTATGTTCTTCATCTGTAAATATGTTGTAAGTAATTGCTATGTAAATTGTTAATTGCTATGTAATCCAATGTAACTACTGTCGGTTTGTTTTAACTGTGGAGCTTTTCTCCACGGGCCTCCGCTGAAAATGGACCTACATTCAGTCGGACACTCCCGGTCAACAAATATAAATAAATAAATAAATAAAATAAATAAATCAACCACAGGTATAGATTCATGACTCTAACAATTTCAGTACATTCAGTACACTGCAGCACAGAACTACCAGCACCTGTTGGTAAAATGAGAAGAAAGGCTTGCAATTCACAGCCAATGGGTCAGTTGTTACAGCAGCTCATAATGTACTCCTGCTGATACAGTGAACAAGTAAGTTCAAAAACACAAGTTACTCAACTCTCAGACAATGCACTGCAGCTAACCAGCAGAGCAGGGATATTCACTAAAAGCACAGTTAATGAATCAGTTTGTACAGCATCTCATAAGGCACAACCAGTGGGCCATTGGGCACGCAGTAATACAAAACACACCTAATGATGCAAACAGCCAATGACAAAGCAATATACTGCCAATATGTTAAGGAGTATAGAATGCCACAATCCACAACTGCCAGGTCAATGTGTGAAGAAGTTTGCAACACACAGTAACTAGGTTAATGTACTGGCCAATATGCACAAAATCCAATAAAGACCTACATTGCTGCTGGGTCACTAAACAGATGCTGATCTACTAAGAACAGCAAAGCCAGTCCACTGAGAAAAAAAAATGTCAGTCTTTTTCTCCTCACAGAGTACAAATGTTTGCATAACCTTTTAACCTTACCTTTAACAAAACAGTTACTATATATAAAACAAGACTCTGACAGCCTAATTAATGATCATTTCTAATACGAAAAGAAACTGCATAATGGAGGAAAGATACACTGTCTATCTCTTAAGACTCATCAACAATATTCCAACTTGACATAAAAGTAATTACTATGAACCTAAATCATTAAACTGAAGTTACTGTACTTCTAAAATATGAAAACATCTAAAGGAGGAAAGAAAAATGTAAATCCTTTGACTGTACAGCCTACCTTAACGCCATGGATTAGACCGTTCATTAGAAAAGTGTGTTGTGGAAAGGTCTGATGCAACACCTGCAAAAAAAAAAAAAAAAAAAAAAAAAAAAAAATGAATATACTGCTTTTACATGAAGCTTCCAACACAAGTATCATGTGCATCACATACAATGCTTGGGAATACAGATTAGCACAGGAATCAACTGGTAGGAACAATCAGTAACTGAAAAATAAATCTCCCTGGCAACATTAAGTAGGTTACCTTATCATTAGTGGTGTAGACATCAGCAAAGTATGAACATAAATCATCACTAAAAGGTATAAACAATAATTCCACAAGCAGATGAAGAGGACCCAGACACAAACGGGTCTACTTCACATGACTGAAAACTCAAAATACTGAATTTCATTTGACTGAGACCACAATACCCAATTCTCAAAGTACTGAAAACTCATCTAACTGAGTCTCATTAGACGTGATACAGGTTTCCCTTTGCCTGTGAGACTTGCTGGTGATAAAAAAAAAAAAAAAAAAAAAAAAAAACATTACTGTAACCTAAAGTGCTGACTGTCAGAATACTGATAGTACTGTTGTACTTTTTCGAAATGTGGGTATGCCTATTTACATTTTCATGGGAAGTATCTGAAGTAATACGGGGGATGTTTCGTGTGTTCCAGCAGCAGTGGCAGTGTGTACAGTACTGTAAGGTAAGTAAAAGGTATACGCCCATTTCCCAACTGTAGTGCGATCCCAGAGTTAGTATATATAGATGGGGGGTGTGCCCCCCACCTAGTTTGGTTTTATACTGTCCGATTTCTTTTAAGAGGGTAAGTAGTTTTTAGGTTTTAGAAAGAGTTAGTCACTGGTGATGTACGTGTGCATGCCTATGGCTTAAAAGTCAGTATTTTGAAATTCAGCATTGTAAGCTGTCAGTATAATGCGACTCAGTCAAATGAGTTTTCAATACTTTGAAAATTAGGTATTGTTGTCTCAGTCAAATGAAATTTCATATCTTGAGTTTTCAGTTATGTGAAGTAGAGCCACACAAACATCCTGGCAACACATTAAAACATACAAAAAAGATATTTAAACTGTTTTAAATCATGGAGGAAGAAAAGTACATTATACCTGAAAAACTAAAATGCTCCAAAATACCAATCCAAAATGAATAATCACATAACAGTTTTAAAAATTTTAACTGATCCAAAAGGCCAGCCTTGCTTATGCATTCCCACTTGTTTCTGTGCTATTTATAACTTATACGTATGCTGTTAATGGTCAGAAATATTTACCTCAGGGGTACTAGTACCAACTAAGAAAGGAAACTAAAAAAACAAGTGTCACCAGGCCCATATGATAATATCATGGGCTTCTGTGATTTTTGCAATGATTTTGTCACATAACACACTACAGTGACACAGATATTTAAAGCTTTAACTAGGAAAGGCTCTGCTTAACTTTTCTTACCACTACTGCAAAGCCTGTAAATAGTTTTTCTATATACATCTTTAGACAGTACACCCAGCTAACTGCTACAGTATTAATCTTACAAATATGTCACTGTATACCAGAGTCCATTTCAGACTCTTGTTAATCTTCCCAATGTGGAAACACTGCCTTTACATTTCAGAAACACTTAATAAAATGTATAAACTGTCAGACCGTAATCCAAAGTAGGAATCTGTACGGACACTATTGGCAAGTCACAATGCATAGCCTATATAATCAGTAGTTTTCCTACTGCCTACATTACCCTTACAATTTTTTTTTTTGCTCCAAAGTTTTTTATTGATTTTTCAGTAACAATCATTTAAACAACAAATTATGATAAAACTTTTACAAAGGCCTCAGGCACTGTATGAAATGTTATAGATACAAAGAAGGGTACAATATTCATTCATTCATACTTTCAAAGTGACTAATTTGATGGAGATAGATCTAAATTCAATGACTGAATAAGGGATAAAACTTTTGTCCATGGGTTATTAGTCCATTTTCTGGGATATATTCTTGCTTCTTTAACTTTTATTTCCATCGACGCTACTTCAACTAAGAGGGTCTTGAAATCTTGTAAGGTTGGAATGGAGGGTGACTTCCATCTTCTTGTAATACATTTTTTGGCTGCTGCTAGGATTGTCCAAAAAAGATACTTATTTTTGTTATTCAATACAATAAGTTCATTTACATTCAGAAAAATTAACGGTTTTGATAATAAAAAGGAATCCGTAAAGATGGCTTGGAGAAAATTTTCAATATTATTCCTAAAATTTCTTAATGTGTGAACAATCATAAAAGATGTGAGACCAATCGGCCTTGCATTTTAAAGAGCATCTCCAACACGTCACCTGCTCCGAGGAGTTAAATTTAGCAATCTTACTAGGCATGTAAAAACTTCTATGCAAAAATTTCCAGGAGAAAACTTTTCACATTTGTAAGTTAGATGTTAATTTAAGAGACTGTAAAATATTTGATTTATTCGTAGAAGTTAAGGATAATGTGCAGTCTTTAGTAACAAAATCCGAAAACCTCTGATTAGGAGTAGTCTTATAAGTAATAATAATTTTATACATTTTTGAAATTAAAATTTTCCAATTAAATTCACCATGTAGTATTTCCTTCATAAGAGTTATGAATTTAGGTGGAGAGGTAAAAGAAGAACTCTGTATTGTTCTGCACAAATCTTGAGTGAATGGAAACAGACTATTGAGAACTAGCCAGTCTGACGATGGTAGATCATATTCTTTGATCAGAATTTGTGTATCTATGGTAAAAAATTATTTGTGCAGTGAAACCAGCATGTAATTTTTTTCCTTTCCCAATAGCTGAGTGTATCTAGACTATTATCGAAAAAGTTTTTTGTAGCTTTAAAGGGGAATAAAAGCTGAATCCATATTTTAATGTCAATATTGTTACTTACAAAGCTTCTAAAGGACTTATAGATATGATTTAAGTAATCTAGGTTAGTAAATTTAATAGTATTATACTGCATATTAGTACAAAGTACATAACAAAGTTTATTACTTAATTTGCTTAATTCTAATTTTTTATTAGTTTATTTTCATTTAGGATAATACTTGTATGTAGTGATTTCCAAGCCAAAGTATATTTGGGATATATCCAATTTAATATTGTTTTTAGGTGTGAGGCTTGGATATAGGATTCTAAATCTGGGAAATTTATTCCTGCAAGCTCCCATGGTCTGATATGATTGGTTAGAGCTATTCTGTGCTTTTTGGGGTACCATAAAAATTTTAATAGCATTTTGTTTATTTCTTTTAAAAGTTTTTTACTGGGTAATACCGAAATAGAAAGAGCTATGTAATTAATTTTTGGCAATAAGATTTTAATTAATTGTAATCTATCTTCAAATTTTAGATGTAATTTATTCCATTTCTCTATGAGAGTTTTTAGTGAGTTTATAATGTTTTTTATAGTTTGTGTTTAAAGTTAGGTCTATACTTTCACATAGGTCAATCACTAGATACTTCAAAGAAGAAACCTGTTTCCCAATTGTTTCATTAGTAGTTGAATTAGTATTATCATTAGGATTTTTTTTTTATTTAAGAGCATATGATTAGATTTAGAGCTGCTAATTTTAAGGCCAGAAATATAGTAAAATGTTTTGACTAGCATATCTAATTCTTGTAAGGATTCTTCGGAATTTATTAAAGTAAGCAAGATATCATCTGCAAATAACATTATCTTGGATTTAAATTGATTATTTATATTTAGGCCTATAATTTTAGGATCTGACTGAATTGCCAAAGAAAGGGGTTCTATTGCTAAAGCGAATAAAATTGGAGACATTGGGCATCTTTGTTTAGTACCTTTAGTAATTTTAATTGATTCTGATGTAAATGGACCTAATTTTACATATGCTAAATTGTTATAATAAATATTTTTTATAAAAGTAATGAATTGAGTGGGGAATTTATATAATTCTAGAATTTTAAAAAGATAATTCCAGTTTAATGAGTCAAAGGCCTTCTCAATATCAAATCTGATTGTAAGAGCCTCTTGTTTGTCTCTATTTTGGAGATATATATATAGTAGTTATAATTCTTTGGATATTATCTTGGGTATGTCTATTATAAATAAATCCTGTTTGGTCTTCTGAAATGAGATGGATTAATGATTTCTTACATCTGTTAACTAGTATAGACATTAATAGTTTGTAATCATTGTTAATCAAAGAAATTGGTCTATATAATTTGCATAAATGGGAGTATTTATTTTCTTTTAATATGGGAGTGATTAGTGAGTATCTCCATGGGGTGGAATTGTACCTTGTAAATAAGACTCATTTAGGACTTTGTGTAAGAGTCATTATAGCAGAGGGTGGCAGAAGCTTATACATTTCATTAATAATACCATCTATACCCGGTGATTTACTATTTTTGCTTTCTTGAATTTAGGACTTTGTGTAAGAGTCATTATAGCAGAGGGTGGCAGAAGCTTATACATTTCATTAATAATACCATCTATACCCGGTGATTTACTATATTTGCTTTCTTGAATTTTCCCTTTAATTTCCTTTAGAGAGATTTGTTTCTGATTCACATTAATCAAAGTCTCTGATAGATTCTTAAATTTCGGGAAGTTTGAGCTATGCTCTGAGAATTCATGTTGAATGTCTTTGTTTTTGTACTGTTCCGAGAAGTGATATTTAAAGGCATCCAAGATATCACCAATATCAGAAACTTTTTTATTATTTCTCCCTTGGTGGAGTATACTCACAATATTATTTTCAATGGAATTTCTTTTCACTCTCATTGTTAAATTATGTATATATTTTGGATATACAGAGAAATAATTTAATTTTTCTATGGCCAAGTTGGTTTTATGAGTTAAAATGTCATTATATTTTTTGTTTAAGGATTCAATTTATTTTTTCTTGTGTGGAATGGTTCTAGTATTATCTTTATTAATTGATACAATTTATTTCTGTATATTAGATAATTCCGACTCCCATTCCTTCATTTTATTATTAAACCATGTGGTAATTTTGCCATATAAATAGGCTTTCAATGAATCCCAAAGTATTACTACATTTACTTCACTGGTTAAATTTGTTTCTAAGAAAAATTCTATCTCTGTATTAAGCCAAGGTTTGAACAGTTTCAATTTAGTAATATATGCTGGTATTCTTTTAGTGAAAGATAGTTTTTTAAAAGCTGTTTGAAAATTAAAAGTAAGTGCATTGTGATCAGACATAGGGCATGGGACTATTGTAAAGCATGACATTTTTATTTTTAGATCTTGGGATAGAAATACTTTATCAATTATGGTTCGAGTCCTATATCGAAAATCACAGTGAGAAAATTCTAATGAATTATCATTACTAAGATAAAATAAATCAAATAACTGTAAGTTAGCTACTCATTTTTTAAGATTTTTCCCTAAAGGAGTAATACGAAAAGGTCTCTTGTTAGTAGTTTCTGAGTCATTCAGCAAACAATTAAAATCACCTCCTAAAATCAAACTACCCTTAGAATTGTTAGCGATGAGTTCTAAGTGTTTTTTTATTGTTGTTACCCCAGTTCCCAGAAACCAATAGCCATTGACCAGTGTCCAAATTCTATTTCTAAATTTTATTATTATAATTGATAAAAGTCCTTCCTTATCTTCATAATTATACAACATTTGAGGAGAAATAACACTTTTCCTCCAGTGTTAGAACACCTCTGGTCTTTTTGGTGTATGAGGAGTTGGATAGTTTTAGGTATTCATTCGGGTTCCAGCTAAAACTATCATTTATTTTGAAGTGGGTTTCTTGTAAAAATATTACTTGTGCTTTATTTAATTTCAAGTATTTTAACAGGTTGAGTCTTTTCCCTGGATTATTTAATCCATTAACATTTAAGGAAAGAAAAAGCAAATCCATCTTATTTATTCAATGTTTTAGAGTGTAATAGGTGTGATAAAGTAGTCATAATATTTAGGATTTGCGTACCCTTCTTGGAAAGGTTAAACTTTAGTGACGAGGTGCTGATTCCCAATATAAAATACAATTTAATATCAGACTGAGGCCTAAAAAAAGAAAAAATATTTAAAGCTAAACATTTAAGAATCAGTAAATCCATTAACTGACATGGAATGTAAAACATTCCTAATCTGACAGGAAAAAAAATCCAGTCAGATTAACCATCACTTCCAATTTTTTGGAATAAGTATGCCTAACTTGAGGCTCCAGAGTATATATTTTATGAAATTCTATAGATTAATTGATATGAGTGAACAATATATTAATGTGATATATAGTTTGATTATATATAATGCAACTAAATTTCACTAATAAGCCTTTGATTGATTAAAAAATGCATATCCTCACTTCTGTATGAATTATTATAGAAGCAAATAATTTACAATTTGATAATGAGCATGTATAGGTGATGTTTATCAGTTAAGGCCTCAAAGAGCATCTGAATACGTAAAATTTCCAATAATTTAAAGATAGGTAAACGAACAATGTTAACCAGGATAAATCAGTACAGTAGTAGATCAGCATTTAAAGTATTTATAGTAACATATATTACATGTAACTAATTACTAAAGCATTTCTCTCACTATGAGGTGTTATGTGAGTGTCACTCCTCTATATAGTAATTTCACATATTTCCCTACTGATACTAGTTAGTAACAATATTACAATAGTATAATCATAAGCAGAACATATGGAAATGGGATGTATATTTACAAATGATGATGGCTGACAGAGGAGATACTGTTCAAGCAATTCCTATCACAAACTCAGTAAGTTCATATAACCATGAAAAGACTCCAACAATAATTACTAAATATAAATGTAGGCTTTCTAACAAATTATGCAAGGTTTTATATAAAGAAGCATGTCTTAATATTTCACCAATAATTGAATAGTCTTCACTATTGTAAGGTAAAACTTGGTAGAGTCAACAATTTCAACATATTTAAATGCAGAGTCATTACTCATTAAAGAAAAACTCTTTTTTTTTGTACATGTATATTTACTTATTTCCTCTTTATTTCCTCTTTCTATTTCTCTTTCACCCTTCTTTTAATGAAAAGAAACATTTGCTATATAATCTTTAGCATTGTCATTACATTCCTTATGTACTGAGTTGAACATTTGAGCACTGCACAGTGAGTCCCCGTTACTACATAATTAATCTTCAGCTTTTTACTCAGGTCAGACTTGGTGACCTAGTTAACTGCAATAGTACGGTGTTTGTATATAAACTTTGTTTTCATCATAATAGTTGTTTTCTTTTATATACATACATATATATATATATATATATATATATATATATATATATACATACATATTTGTATGCATCCTTATATATATGAGCACATTTATGTCTACATATCATTACGCACAAATATGTTGATTTACATTCTCTGTATTAATTTTGTCAATAACCAAGAGAGCCTTTGTGTTTGAAAGAAAAGTTTGAGAATGGAATTAAAGGAAAATTCCCTTTCTTAACGTGTTGTCCAATTATTTGTTATTGTAGTTATCAATCTTTCGTAACACATCTCATATACTGATAAGTATATTAGAGTCTATATTGCAGACATTACTGTGTGTACATAATAAGGTAGACTCATTTTCATTTAACTCTTATTTCAATAAATGTTCAAAGAGTTCTAAAATCACATATCTAGCTAGACATCTATCTACTATTTTTTTCCCCACTATTGTATATGAGGACACCATTCCAATAGTAGTAATCCTCTAGGGCGTTAACATTTTGAAATTAGCTTAACTTCTTTATATACCAACTGCAGGATGGAGATTAATTGTAATATCACTAAGCATGGTTAAGCAGAAATTTATTAATATCTTGGATATTTGTGCCTCATGGGCCAGCCCCTACAACAGTTATATTGTGTATTTCCTCAATGGCTACACTGTAAGGTACAGCATAGTTGTACCACATGAAGCAGATATCTCAAGTCAAAACTGAAAGAGCCCAAGTCCAAATGAGAAATGATGGTACTAGAAAATTATTTTATACGCTCCCTATGACTGTCCTTACTGTTTTACCCACTGGGAGGTTTTAAACAGGAACAGTTTAGATGTGTTAGAGCCAATTGTAACTAAATATTTATACTATATTCTACTAACTTGTCACCACATTATGACAGCTCTTGATCACAAACTGAGGTCTTAGTACAGAAGATTTCTATGAGTCATCAGAACCTGTTTAAAAATATATTAGTTACTGTCAGCTATGATGTACAATGTATGGGCTCATATCTGTAACTTATACTTGCCCTAGAACCCCTTAATAGGTGTGAATTAATAACAAATGCCTGATTTGCTTTCCTCATTGCGTATTCATTTGTGCACAGCAGTGATCAGGGTACCAGACATGCTTAATGTATGTACAAATTCACAGGATTTCACAATATATCAGCTGTATTGTCTATGTGGCATCCTCAGGATGGAACAGCATCTGTTCTGATGTTATGCTCATGTTACAGTCGGGTTGTGAATGGTGGAGTTCTGTACTAAAGGAGATTATGATATAGTCAAAAGCCATACTGCACTTAGATGCAAAAATGAGCATAAGCTGATTCAGGTCTCTTCTTAATTAGCACAGATGGATATACTAAACAAAGATTACCTTATCTGATGTTCATGGCTCATTTTTCACAGTTGTCATAACCACTTTAGTTTGTCATGTTAACTTTTTTTGATTTATTGATCTAGGATTTTACTATATCATTCTAGACTATACAGTTGATGCCCCACAGCAAAAGGCTCTCCTGTTCAACCCGCGGTTGGAGCGCCCCCTGTGCTAAGCCTGCACATTCCCTCTATGGTCGAGTGATGTTCGGTTAATTCCTCAATAAAGAATATGTTAGCGTAAACAGCACAGTGTGCTACAGCATTTCCCCATTCATGTTACTCAGGAGTAATAGCACTTTACCAGAGGCTATTTGCATGATGAAGATTTCTAGGAAATCCATAAACTAAACTTTTTCCCACAACGAGGTAGCCTTCTGTGCCCCACTTTCATACAATTAGTCCAAACCACTCAAGAAACAAGCTAGAGAGGGACAGCAAGTCCCAATGGAGTGAAGCATTTGCCCATCTCCAAGCTCCATTTGTCATTAACAGCCAGAACTTACAAACTATGACAGCTGTAAGCATTCTTCCATTCAACAGAAAGATTCCTTTTTTCTTTTTATTATATTTTCCTATCCATTATTTACAGAATACTTTCATTTTTTTAATATATATACAATTGTTTGGGTGTAGACTAGAGTAATAATGTATTTAATTATTAGTGGCATATTATGTAAAGCCAAATCTATTAATTTTTGATCTGTTAATTTCCTAAACACTCGAGGAGACTTGTAATGTAGCAGTGATGTCATCGCCATCTACATAGTCACGCCCTGGTTACTACAGAGATCAGTTTCTAATTAATTTTACTTGGATCAAATTAACAACTGTAATAATTTCTAACATTTAGTTTAATGTCTTATTTGCGTTATGTTTCAAGTAACTTCAGGCTGCTGAATCAGCGAGACAGGCAAATGAGATCTCCGTTACACGTCAGCAACACTCGTACAGCTGACCACGGATTTCTAACACAGTAAGCCATGGCAACTCTGACGAGCTTCTTAATGTTAAACGCAGCTCAGTTTACAGGCAGCCACAAGAGTATTTGAGTAAAAAAAAAAAGGGAGAAGCCACTTTTGAATTCAGTGCAGTGCTCAAGGTTAATTTCCTCATGAAAGAAAGAAATGACAGTTTGGAATGTTAAAACGCTAAGCTGGAAATAGAGTCGGGAAAGAATATTATAATATGTTTAAGTCATATAGTGACAGAATGCTTGAAATGACAAAAAAAAAGGAAAAATAAATAAACATATAACAAGAGTTCTTTGCATTGTATATATAAAATCAGATTCTGAAGTTATCTATTTCAGAATGCTAATAAAATGGACATTTCAAAAATTACCTGTTTCAAAATTCTCCCTACACCACTTCCCTTTTCTTCCCTTAACAAAGTAATGGAAGGAAGGAAAGACAATTCAATACATAAATGAACACGTGTGTGTGTGTGTAGGATTCAACTAGCTATACACCCTAGGTATCACTAGCAGTTGTATCTAATAGTAGTATAGCATTATTAATTTTAGATTGCAAGTTTTATACAGACATATGCAAGACAAATAAAGTGATGATACATACTTCTTTAGTTCTAGGTTTCCATAAACTTTTATGACTTAGTTTGATCTTTGTGAGAATTAGGAAGTCCAGTAATTTTGGCTCCGGTTTTCAATTTCTTCTTTCTTACATCCATCCAGTTGTTTTTCTCAGATGATCTTTTATGGGTCATAGATGGTGTCCAGTCCATACCTTCTGGGATTGTAATGATGTTAATGTTTTGGATAAAAGAAACAGCTTCTTCTATATTGTTGAAAGATCTCATCTCATTCTGGTGGTGGATTTTTATTTTGGCTGGATAGACTAATTGTGCTTTAATTTAATTTTGCTTTAAAAACCTTACCAGTGGCCAAGAGCTTTTTCTCACTTCCAGGACTCTTGTGGAATAATCATTGTCTAGCCTTATTTGGTTTCCTTTAAAAGATAAGGGACTTTTCCTCCAAGCTGTTCTCAGAATAAGTTCTTTATCTAAGAAGAATAGGAACTTCACAACAATAGATCTTGGAGAAGCATTAGGGGAAGAAGAAATAGGTTTCCCTATGGCTCTATGTGCTCTCTCGATCCCGTAGGACATACCTTCTTTTAAGTCTAAGAATTCACACGCAGCCAGGAATTTAGGAAGGAAATAATACCTTCTCCTTCTGTTTTTTCAGGGAGACCAAAGATTCTATTTGTTCTCCTCTCTCTGTTATCAATTTTGTCTACTTTATTTATCAGCCAGTTATTTTGTTGCAGTATGGTCTCACAGTGGGATTCATCTTCCTTAAGCATTTTATCGATGTCATTCAGTGAAGTTTCAATATTCAGAATTTTGGATTGTTGCTGCTGGAGGATTTACTTCAGAACATCAGTTTGTTGTTGACAGTTCATCTTTAAAGTTTCAAGATTGTCAGTAAATCTATCCATTTTTAAAGACAGTTCCTGGAGAGTGGTAGATATTGACTAGATCTCCTTCATTAATGTGGAATCAGCATGTGAAGATTTTGAGTTGCTCATCTCTGTTTAGTTGTATAATCGTTAGTTTTGACAGGAATTTTTTTTAAGAAAAGGCTCCAAAGTTGAGAATCTAGTAGATTATAGATTCCCAAATAGACTGTATAACTTTAAGGAGCTGGTAATAGAATTTTAAATAATAATTTTCCTGTTTCTTAGTAACTGATATGGAGCAAGAAAAAAGCGGTTACCAGTTGGCCATCTAGGCTCCGCCCCACCTTTACAATTTTTACCTTTCTGATCTGTAACTTTTTCTAACAGGCCAGCTATTGTGCTGCAGTCTTCTTCCACAAACGGTTGCTCTGCTTAGTACTTATAGAATATCTTTTAGAAGACAACAAATACACCAAATTGGTGTAGAATACTTACCATGTTGTGATCTTTCTACAGAAAAAGGAAATTTAACATTTGCTTACTTTTCAACACACATACAGACGTGGGTGCATGCATGCATGCACACATGTGAAAGAAATTAGAAGTTATGTACTCACCATAACGTTCCATCTGAGTAGGTGTCTTCATTTGTCTGCAACCTGTGGGTCTTGGATCCGAGCCGGCAATTATTTATACAGCTATGGATCCGAGCTCCTAGCTCCTCCCCTCACCCATAATCCCCTGCCAACCCCAAATGACCTCAAATCAAGTTTGCCCTCTTATATACCTGAAAGGGTATCCCAAAAAGGCAGGAATAATACTAAATCTCTACTCAGATGGAACGTTATGGTGAGTACATAACTTCTAAATCTGAAGTAGGTACTTCATTTGTCAGCAACCTGTGGGACAGAGTCCCCAGCTACCTGAATCTTGGGCGGCCATCATGGAAGGATGTTCCGGAGCACTGCGGAGCCAAAGGATGCTCTACCTCTGGAGGTGACGTCCAACTTGTAGTGGTGAATAAAGGTATGAGGTGAAGCCCAAGTGGCTTCTGAGCAAATGTCGTCCAAAGGGACTCTAGATCTGAATGCAGTAGAAGTAGATACGGAACGAGTAGAGTGAGCACGGACCCTTTGAGGTGCGGGCCTCCCAGAAGCCTCATAAGCTAGACTGATACATTGGGAAATCCAGTGAGATAAGGTGACCTTCGAAACAGCTTTACCCAAATTGAATTTAGAAAAGGAGACGAACAGCTGATCAGATGGTCTGTGACCAGCAGTTCTATGAATATAGAAATGCAGCTGCCTGTGCACATCTAACGAGTGCAGCTTGTATTCTCCTTTATTCTGGTAATTAGGGAAGAAAACAGGGAGATTGATGGACTGATTGATGTTGGTTTCTGAGGCCACCTTAGGTAGGAAGGATGGATTGGTCCTGAGGTACACTCTATCCTGATGAAAAACCAAATAAGGGGGTTTTACGGAAAGAGCTTGAAGTTCTGAAACTCTTTTCGCAGAGGTGATGGCTACTAGGAAAGCTGTTTTCCAAGACAGGTATTTAAGATCAGCAGAGCCAGCTGGTTCGAAGGGGGAAGCAGTCAAGGCCTGAAGAACTAGCGATAGATCCCAAGGGGGTATGGCTTCTCTGATCGGGGGCCTAAGCAAAAATGTACCCTTGAGGAAGGTTTTACATAGTTTAGCTGACATCAAGAGACCAGTTTCGTGACCTACATGGTAATGTGAGATGGCTGCCAATTGTACCTTGACTGTCGAACAGCTAGCCCCTTGATGAAAAAGCTCTGTAAGGAAGTCCAAAACTGACGTCAACGGAGCAGTAAAGGGGTCCACATTATGATGCTCCGCCCAAACTGAAAAGCACTTCCATTTACTGCGGTAAACCTTCCTGGTGGAAGGTTTATGCGCTGCCACCAAGATGGCTTTGACCGGAGAGAAGATACCGGGAGTCCTAATTAAGAGTGGAACTGGAGCAGCCAAGCTGTTAGTTTCAGGCTGTGCAGGTTCGGGGTCGGTAAGCCTGATGGGTGGGAAATCAGATCCGGACTGGGATCTAGAATCCAGGGAGGATTCATCGAGTGAGACCACAGGTAAGGGGAACCAAGTTTGTTGAGGCCAGAATGGGGCAATGAGGATCATCTTGCTCCCCAACTGAGAGGCTTTCTGTAACATCTTTAGCATCAGGGGAAGAGGAGGATAGGCATAAAGCAGACCGGGCGGCCAAGCATGCACTAGAGCGTCTCTCGGGTCTTCCCCTGTTGGGGGAATCAGGGCGAAGAAGTTGTCGCATTTCGTATTTGAGGGAGAGGCAAAAAGATCGCAGCAGGGTTGCCCCCATTTTGCAAAAATCTGCTTCGCTACACAGGAGTTGAGAGACCATTCATAAAGGGAAAGTACAGTGCGGCTGAGTTTGTCCGCCAGATGTTGGACCGTCCCGGAATGTGCGTTGCGATTAGAAAGCGGTTGGTGGAGATCGCCCATTCCCACACTCTCATGGCCACTCGGCATAGAGGATAAGACCTGGTTCCCCCGTTTGTTGATATACCAGACAGCTGACATGTTGTCTGTCTGTATCGCAATGGTTCCGACGGGAAGAAGGTTGTGAAGTGCTTGCAACGCTAACAGCACTGCCCTCATCTCCGGAACATTGATATGCAGGGAGGTCTCTGAGTCGTTCCATGTGCCTTGGACTGTTCTGCCTGAGCAATGCCCCCCTCACCCGAGGCGAGAAGTGTCCGTGGTCACTGTGACTAGGGGAGGTGGGGCGCAGAAGGGCCGACCTGCATGGAGGTCTGGGGAATGCAGCCACCAAAACAGGGCCCTCCTGCAAGGTTTGCTGATCGAGACAGGGGGGTGAAGAGGGAGAAGCTGGAAGGACCACTGTACTTGAAGGGTCCACTGTAATACCCTCATGTTTAGGCGAGCGTATGGGAGAAGAGTAATCGCCGCTGCCATAGAGCCCAGTGCCCTCAGGACCAATTCCGCGGGAGGAGCTTCTGATTGGAAGATGGTCCGCACATGAAGACTGAGGTTGTGTAGTCGTTCCGAGGTGAGGTAGGCTCGAAGACTTCTTGTATCCAACCTGGCACCTATGAAGTCTATCACTTGTGTTTGAGCAAGGGAGGACTTGTCCATATTGATCGTAACCCCTAACCGGGGGGCTAGGCGAAGAAAAAAATCTCTGGCTGAGCAGAGTAGATGCCTTGTTGGGGCGGTAAGGAGCCAGTCATCCAGGTACGGGAAGACCTGCATTCCCTGGAGTCTCAGGTGGGCCGCTAACACTGCTAAAACTTTGGTGAACACCCTGGGGGCTGTGGTGAGGCCAAAGGGAAGGACCCTGAACTGATAGTGACTGGCTCCCAGCCGGAAGCAGAGAACCCTCCTGGATCGCCTGTCCATTAAGATGTGGTAGTACGCATCCTTGAGGTCTATAGAGCACATCCAGTCATTCTCCCGTAACAGGGGGAGAATGGATTGAAGAGTGGCCATTCGGAATTTCTCCTTGGTTACTGCCAGGTTCAAAAGGGAGAGGTCTAGGATTGGTCTCAGGTCCCCCATCTTTTTTGGCACCAGAAATAACCTGGAGTAAAACCCTAATCCGAGCTGGTCTAGGAGGACAGGTTGGATGGCCCTTTTTTTGAGCAGCTGACAAATTTCCGCGGCTGCAGCCTCCCCCTGATCGGGTGATACATCAGGGAGGTTCTTGAGTCTGGGGACATGAAGCATAGGGATTTTGTAACCTCTGGATATAATCCGAAGCACCCAGCGGTCTGACGTAATGGACTCCCATGCCGCCAGGTGCTTCGAGAAATGCCCCCCGACTACCTCCAGAGTGGAGCTGTCGGGCAACCCTTCAGGGCTGTTGCGTGGGCCGATCAGAGAAGGATTCTCTGGACCCAAAATTTCTTGGTGCCCCTCTGCCTCTAGGGCGGCGTCTTCCCTGTCCTCCTCTGCCATGGAAAGACTGGTTGTCCGGAGCAGGTTGGGAATGCTACGATTTCCAGAACCACATCTTCTTCTGTCCCTTTTGGTTCTTGGGAAAGGACCTCTGGAGAGCAGAGAAGTGGACTCCGACGGCAGACAGTGTCTTCCCGTCCTTCTCGCTCTGGACAAGTGTCTTGCGAATGGTTTTGCCAAATAAGGCAGAACCATCAAAGGGGGCATTCGCAAAGGACGCCTTAAAGGGCTCCGCGAAGTCACAATGTCGGAGCCAGGCCTGGCACTTCATCACTAGGCCCGCTCCACTGGCTCTAGTGGCTCCTTCAGTAGCGCGAGACAGAAGCCGCATAGAGGTGTTGGAAACAGATCTGAGAGTGGCCATACGAGTGGAGTACAATTGCTTGTCCTCCGCCGACATGGACTCCGGGGGGGGAGCAGCGTATTCTTTGATAAGATCGCGCTGCATCCTGATGACATGTGCCATGTAGTTCACAGACCTTACCGAGAAGGTCGCTGAACTGAATACCCGCTTCCCGAGGTGATCCATCAATCAAGACTCCTTGCTCGGAGGATGGACCGAGGGACTCTCCTGAGCCAGTTCCCTCTTAGTGGCTGCCGCCATCAACATAGCATCTACAGGAGGACCCTTGCTCCAGTGGGGACGGTCTGCAGGGAGGCTCAATATCCTGTCCAGGCACTTGGGAATAGGCTCCACAGTGTCCGGCTCCTTCCACACCCTAGTGGTCACAAGATCCACCAAGGGGTCGGCCGGGGGGGGGACACCCAAGAGGTAGACGGGCCTGCTTTGAATGCCTCCAGGAACACGGACTCATCGGAGGAAGCCTTGGGGGCAGACCACCCCCCCCCTGAGCCTAAGCATTTCCATGATGTCTCCAAAGGAGACATCCTCGGGGGGTGATCTTGGGGAGCCTTCCCCTTCATCCAAGTCCGTGTCCTCTGTTAAGGACTCTAGGGAGTCCACGTGCCTCCTCTTACACTTGTGCTTGCGGGGCACATCCTCGGGGGGGGGCTGTCCGAGGAGGTCTCGCCAGCAATGTCCTGTTCCAAAGGAACAACCTGGGACATTGAAGCAGGCTGTCCCTGTGGCCGTGTGATGGAAGCCTGGCCCAGAGAGGGAGTGCAGGGCAGAGCCAAGACAAGGGTCGGGGGGTCTGGATGCTCTCGACAGAGCCCTCTCCACTACATCGAAGGCCGAGGGGGAGCCGCTCTCCCTGGGCTCCGAGGTCCGACTCCCACTCGGATCCGATGAAGAGATCGGAACCGGCGCTGAGACCGTCGGATCCGAGGGACCAGTGTGCTCCGACTTGGACGGAGACGAAGGCACACTGAATCTCTCTGATCCGAAGCTCGGGCTACGGCTTCGAGAGGTCAGATCCGATGATGGAACGGACAGACTCGAGGGCAGGGTCGAATCCGAAGTACCCAGTACTGTCGGCGCCGACCCACCCCCGGCTCCAAAGCTGCCCGGCTCCAAGCGCTCCGAACCCGAGAAGCGGGTCGGAGAAGGAGCTATCGGAGCAAAAAAAGGGTGTCGAGCTCCCCCCCAAAGGGGGGGAGGCAGGAGCACTCCCATCTGCAGCTGGGCCTGGATGAACCTTCTCATCATCCAGTCAAAGTCTGCGTCAGACAGGCTGTAGGTGGATCTCGAAGAGGCCACCGAGGCAGGCCTGGAGTGCCGCCTCGATGACCTCGACGGAGATTGGGTCTCCTCCTCTGGTCCCGGGGAGAAGCAAAGTGATCGGAGCCGAGGAGGAGGAGACTTGGAAGCCGTGGAGGGAGAAGCCCGCTTAGCTGGAGGGGCCGAAGCGGAGGCCTCGGCCCGCCGCTTGTGGTGCTTCTCCCTCCGTTTCTCCCTCCTGGCCTCCCTATCCTCCGGCGCTTTAGTGGGAGTTTGAATCCCGGCTGGAGGAAGGGGGGCAGGAGTGGCTACCACCACAGGCTGGGGAGGTGCCACGGGAGTAGCGGAGGCCGAAGCCGACTCCGGGGGCAAAAGTACCTCCAGGACCAGCTTCGACCTCCACTCTTTCAGTGCCCTGGGGTTGAACCCTACATAAATCGTGCATCCTGAGGACAGGTGTTCAACCCAGAGGCACCGAACGAACCGAGTGTGGCCATCCGCCAGTGAAAGCTTATGGCCACACTCGGTGCACTTAGGAAAAAATGGGCTTTGGGGCCTCTGACATTTTCTAAGGAAAGGACTACACACGCACACCAGGCCTCAAAATACAAACAACACACACACACACTATGACCAGCGAGGGGAGGAACACTAAAAAATAAAATTAAAAGAGGTAAAAGTTAAACCTAAAGGGATCCTAAACACACACACAAGTTAAACAGGAAAGATTTTCTGTTTTTTTAAACAAGTTTTTTAACAACTTATCTGAAGTCGCCAGGAGCTCTGCAATCCAGCTGTCTCTCTAAAAGCGGCAAACTAGATCTGAGGTCATTTGGGGTTGGCAAGGGATTATGGGTGACGGGAGGAGCCCGGATCCATAGCTGTATAATTAATTGCCTGCTCGGATCCGATATCGGATCCAAGACCCACAGGTTGCTGACAAATGAAGTCCCTACTTCAGATCAATCCTTATTCAAAAAGAAAAACAATACACACAATGCTGAGAACTGGTTTGTGTCTACACTAGGCTGATGGCATGACTGACTGAAAAAAAGGATATCAGCAGGGCAAGAACCATCTTCTAAACCTCACCCAAGTGTGTACATCTGCAGAAGCGCAAGCCCCTGTACCCCCTCAAACATAGAATTATACACTAATTCTATGGTCACCCAATGAGGAAATGTGAACAACTACACTACAACACATCTCACACAATCAGCAAGGTGGCACCATGTTAGTCTACATACTTCAGTTACAGCAGTTAAAAAAAGAATGATCTTTATAATGTAAATGTGTTTGCAAGAATACACATGCACAAGCTCACTCACAAATGTTTTCATACACACACACACACACACACACACACACACACTCACACTATATATATATATATATATATATATATATATATATATATATATATATATATAGTACTTTCGTATTATCGAAACCAGATTTTCGCGGTTGCGAAATGAGCACACCTCCACAGATCCAAGTGCATGAAACACTTCAAACTGTTATTCTACTTCCTTACAACTGCCCGAAAACTTTACATTACTTTTAGGAGCAGTGACAAATTGAGAAACCCTCTCCTTGACTTGCGTGCATTGCAGACGCACGCTTGAGGTATAACGGCTACTATCGTCCTGTCAGTTGTGTTCTTAAGTGTGTCGAATATCACTTCATGTATGAGTGTTTAATATCACAGTTTGGACGATGAATTAAATACATTTTCAGATGGTGTTTCTCTCACCAGTGTATATGCACCCACTATAAGATTTTGATTGTTGGTGGGGGGGGGGGGGGGGCTTCATGAAAACATGAACTAAGCTGTTTTCCCTAAACAGCAAAGTGAAGCTGAACAGGCAATTACTGATATCCTTGTCCTGAAGAAATACCAACTATGAGCAATGATAGGGCAGACCTACTTATAATTCCAATGTTATTCTAACTCCTTAATACTGTCCCAAAACTTTACATTACTTTCAGGAACAGGAACAATTTGCAATGTAAAGTTTTTGGGGCAGTCCTGAAAAATTGGAACAACAGTTTGAATCATTTTCACGTGTCTGCGTTTTTCTTCTCAGCATTCCTTTCCTTCCAGTTACTACTCCTTCCCTCAGTAACACAGCAGCCCTTGCCAATTGAAGCATGTGTAATGCACACAAAACAGGAAGAAAACCTGCACGATCATTTCTCTTCCTGAATGTAAGCCAAACTGATTTTTCATCAGTAAGGGAGTAAAATAACATCTTATGGTGTTTCCTGCACTGGTTTTCATTGCAGCATGTGAATTTCGCAACCGCGAAAATCTGGTTGCGATAATACGCAAGTACCATATATATATATATATATATATATATATATATATATATATATATATATATATATATACATACATACACACACACACATACATATATCAGTATATCAGACCACACACTATATATATATATATATATATATATATATATATATATATATAGATATATATATATATATATAGATATATGCATATATATATATAGATATCTATAGATATGTAGATATATATCTCTATCTATATATAGATATATGCATATGCATATACATATATATATATATATATATATATATATACATATATATATCATACTGGCAATAAAAATCCTGCCCCTTCACACAACTGAATGAAAAAATAAGAGCATGACCTGCAGAAATTAAAACGCCTGTGTCTCTCTTGCACATAACAATTCACAATACAAGATCACAAACAGTCAAAGATAAGGGGATAACCCTTTCCTGAATATTTGTTTAATCTTGCAGTTCTGAATATATTGCAAGATTACAGCAACTGAAAATATTTCTTAATCCAGTCAGAGGGTGACCTACTTATTACCAAATTTTTGGTTGCCAAGGCCTTGCTCAAAGTTTAAAGAACAGTACTAAAATAATGCATGCTTGTTTCACCCGGGAATTAACCCCAGACCCTCAAATGTTCTCATTCTGGCTGCTGTTCCACTAGCATTTGCCATGGTGTTTGCAGCAATATACATCCCTTCATAGACGTGATGTACACAAAAACAAAGCAATGAGAAATGAGGGAGTGTGGCTACACATTTATATTTTATTTTATTTATTATAATTTATTTTATTGAAGAGTGACATTTTAAGCTATTTGAAAAGGCTTTAACTTTTGCTCTTTGTACTAGGTTAAACTTAACAGACGCCCTTACTGAGTTAAAGCTATACACATTGAAAATTGAATTTTGATATTACTTATAAGGCCTGTACCATAAGTAAACCCCAGAAGCAGTCTTGGTGATATATACTTATAATCCATCTATTTACCTAGCTACAATTTTATACAAAAATGTAAGAAAGACTTGCATGAACATTACAAAACTCATAAAACACATGATTGTAATAATCTTAAAAAAGGAGACGTTGGAGTTGGCAAAATGGTTGAGGTGTTTCCCACAAAGGCACGAAGAACAGGGGTTTGATTCTCAATTTGAAAGGGAAATTGGCTAGGCTTAAAATAGCCTGCAAAAGCAGCTAGCCTAGTACTACACTATGAACTACATAACCAATGATGACATTAGATTCATAGATGACATCTGCATCATATTGAATGAGGCTAACGAGAAGCTGAAAGAATTTCTAAAATACCCTGACGCTACCATTCATAACTGACCTACTTTTACAGCATTCAGGTCCAAAAGCAGTCATGGAATACTGATTCACTTAAATTTATGTCATAAACTACATCACCCATCCAACCATCAAAATGTTATTTAAACTGATCCAATGTACTTAATAAACTGATTTTATTCAAAATGTATTCCATGTTCTTGGAATAACAGTTCATATTAACTTTCCCCTAATATTGCTCTCAAAATTTTTTATGTTAAAATTTATACAGTCATTCCTGTCATTGCGGTGATGTGTACACATTGACCTGTATACTGCTTCTAATAATTACAAGTTATGTACTTACCAAAACTTGCCGTCTGTGTTGTCCATTTTCATTCTTCCTCACGAATGGGTCTAGGATCCAATCCTTGGATCTGACTCGGCCACTTACACAAGAATTCGGATCCAATTCTTGAACTCATCCCTCCATCCATAATGCTCTACTCGGTCTCTAACTCCTTAGATCAAGTTTGCTGCCTAATTGCTCCCCTATTAAAGAAATAGGCCAGATATGGGAAAGAAGGCATGGGGTTCAAACTAGGAACTTAAAGGGTCAATGTCATCTGACATTTGCTTCAAGTAGTGAGAGACCCTACAGAAGGATATGCTGAAGCACCGTCAAACCAAAGGAAGCTCTGCTACTGGAGACGATGTCTAATTTGTAAAGTGTAACAAAGGTGTGAATCTTGGACCAAGTTGCTGCAACACAGATATCGTCAATGGATTTTCTTGAGGAAAAGATAGATGAAGTAGTCATTGATCTAGTGGAATAAGTCCTAGGAGGACAAGGCAATTCCAAACCTGTTTTTAGCCTAAATTAATGATATACAGTAATCCATTTGGCCAGAGTAATTTTGGAAAATGCTTGACCCAAGTGGTTAGGGGGAAAAGGATACAAACAGTTGATCAGACTTCCTGTACTATTTTGTTTTGTGAAGGTAAAAATGTAATTGTCTGTGAAAAAGCATATAGTCACCCTTGTTAGCAAAACTCAAAAATAAAACTGGTAACTGGATGGTCTGGTTAATGTTAGCCTCTGTAGCCACTTTAGCCAGAAAAGGACTGGTCCATAGGGACACCCTATCTTTGTGGAAAATAATGTAAGGGGGCTTTAGCTGATAAGGCTTGGAGCTCAGAAATTCTTTTAGCTAAAGTGATTGCTATTAAAAGGGTCATTTTTGAAGAAAGAAATTTCATCTTGCATTTGTATGCCAGTTCCAAAGGTCCCTGAATTAATCTTTGAAGGACCATCATCAGATACCAAGGACGAGACGGATCCTTTATTGGCGGTCTAAGGAGGAAAACTCCCTTCATGAAGGCTTTACGTAACCTGGAAGAAGCCAGGGAGAAGGATTAATTTCCTGCATGGAAGCTAGAAATGGCAACTAACTGAAGTTTGATAGCAGAAAAACTAGCTACTTCCTTAAAAAGAGTAGTGAGAAAAAGGATGGTTGAAGTTGGTGCTGAAAGGGGTCATTATTCTGCTGGGAAGTCCAAACAGAAAACCTTTTCCATTTGCTTCTATAGACTTTCTTGGTAGAGGCTGACAGGCCAAGACAATGCCATGAACTGGGAAAGGGAGCTTGGACTGCCTTACTATCACTGGAAGTACAGAATCAATCAGTTTGAGGGCACGGAGATTGGGATACTGAATTTCTGACAGATGAGATAAGAGGTCCAGAGTGGGCTCCAGTATCCATGGAGGATATTTCAAGTGAGATCAGAGGAAGAAGCACCACACCTGTTAAGGCCAGAAGGGGGCAATGAGGATGACTCAGCCCTTCAGCCTGCTTGCTTTCTGTAGAAACTTAATGATCAGTGGAAGGGGGAGGTTAAGTATAGAGGAGACCAAGGGGCCAACTGTGAATCACAGCACCCCTCGATGACTCCCCCAGGGGGGGGGGGATCAGATCAGAGTACTTGCTGTACATGTTGAGGGGAGAAATAAGAAGTTATGTACTCACCATAACGTTACATCTGAGTAGATAAACTTCATTTGTCAGCAACCTATGGGTATCGGATCCAACTTCGGATCCGAGCCGGCAGTTTTTAACAGCTTAGATCCGAGCTCCTAGCTCCTCTCCCTACCCATAAACCCCAGCCAACCTTGACTGACCTCAGATCAAGTTTGCCCCCAAAACAGCAACTGCTAAAGATAGATCAATTTCAAAGACCATCTCTGAAGACAACAAATGTGAACAATCAAAGGTCAGGGGGAAGGAGGGGGAGACGGTTGCTGACAAATTAAGTTTATCTACTTAGATGGAACGTTATGGTGAGTACATAACTTCTTAATCTGTAGTAGCTAACTTCATTTGTGTAGCAACCTATGGGACAAAGTCCCCAGCTACCTGAACCCGGGGCGGCCATCATGGAAGGATGTTCCAGAGCACTGCAGAGCCAAAGGATGCTCTCCCTCTGGAGATAATATCCAGCTTATAATGGTTGATAAAGGTATGAGATGAGGCCCAAGTGGCAGCCGAACAAATATCATCTAAGGATACCCTGGATCTAAAGGCAGCAGAGTTGGACATAGATCGGGTAGAGTGGGTATGGACTCCCTGAGGTGCGGGCCTACCAGAACTTTCATAAGCCAAAAGAATACATTGCGAGATCCATCGAGACAATGTGACTTTAGATACCGATTTATCCAAATTCATTTTGGCAAAGGAGACGAACAACTGGTCGGATTGCCTATGACCAGATGTCCTGTGAATATAAAATCAAAGTTGTCTATGCACATCCAAAAGGTGTAGTTTGTATTCCCCTTTGTTCTGATAATTGGGAAAGAAAACTGGCAGGTTAATGGACTGATTGATATTTGACTCAGAAGCAACGTTAGGGAGAAAAGAGGGATTGGTCCTGAGGTAAACTCTATCCTTGTGGAAGGTTAGATATGGGGGTTTCACACAAAGGGCTTGAATTTCAGAAGCTCTTCTAGCCGAAGTGACGGCGAGGAGAAAGGCCATCTTCCAAGACAAATACTAGAGATCCACTGAAGCTGCAGGCTCAAAGGGGAAAGCTGTCAAGGCCTGAAGCACTAACGTCAAATCCCACGGAAGTACCACTTCCTTTACCGAAGGTCTGAGCAGGAAAGTGCCCTTCAGAAAGGTCTTGCACAGTTTTGAAGTGATCAAGGGACGCAGATCATGTCCGACATGGTAGTGAGAGATAGCTGCTAGTTGAACCTTGACGGTGGAACAGCTACTCCCTGGTGAAAAAGTCCTGATAAGAAGTTTAACACAGCAGGTAAGGGAGCTGTGAAGGGATCCAAATTTTGACGTTCCGCCCAAATCGAGAAACGTTTCCATTTGCTACTGTAAATCTTCCTAGTAGAAGGCTTGTGGGCTGCTACTAGAATGGTTTTGACAGGGGAAGAGATGCCGGGAGTCCTAGCTATGAGTGGAACTGGAGCAGCCAAGCTGTGAGCTTGAGACTGACCAGGTTCAGGGTTGGGAGACCCAGAGGGTGGGAAATCGGATCCGGGAGGGGATCTAGAATCCAAGGAGGATTCACCAGGTGAGACCAAAGGTAAGGAAACCAGGTTTGACAAGGCCAGAATGGGGCAATGAGGATAATCCTGCTCCCCAACCGACTGGCTTTCTGTAGAAACTTTAGCATCAGGGCAGACCGGGAGACCAAGCATGCACCAGAGCGTCTCTCAGGGATTCCTCGAATTGGTAAGTAAAAACAGGGAGACGCTGTTGCCCAAAGGTCTGCTCCAAAACCAATATTCGAATGAACTGAAAGACAAATTGGAACCAGACCACCACAATAAATGGATAAAACAAAATTTTACTTTATTCGGACAAGCGCTTTCGCGTGTAAAAACACGCTTCTTCAGATCCTTTACACAAACAGTTTGGATAGCAATGCTTATATACTCTAGATAAGTAACATCTCTCCAATAAAGAGTGATCAAGCAATTAAGCAATTAGGCAATCTATCTGTATGCAAAAGCATCTGTTTTCAATGATCGACAAACATTAAAACAATTGAAACATGGATCCAGAACAAAAAAGCATAGATCCAGAATGAAAAATTAAAACAAAAGCAAAAACACAACGAGCAAAGAAACAGATCCAGAGTCACGTAATGTAAAGCTGTTAATTCTGTTTCAAAAAATCTTAATCGAGATGTAATCTCAAAAGCATTTAAAATGTATATGAATATGCAAACAGTGTAAAAATGTAGTGAATGAATTAACCTAGTGCGCGCTTCTTAATGGTTCACATAAACCTATCCTGAAAACTCTAAGAATCTCGTTATCAACCTAACGGTTGATGGAGAAGTACTGAAAGCGTCTCCATGTATGCATAAACTGGGAACATAAAACAATCTGTTCCAACATCAAAATTGTATCAACAAAATCATAAGCCAACAGCCTCCCTAGCAATATCATACCAAACTGTTGTTAATGGGTGTATAGAATGAAAATACAACCCATATAATTCATTGTAATTAATGTAAAGTATAAACATCAATGTGTTATGAAATGTTAAAAAATATTAAATGACATATAAATATTGAAAAATATGTATTGAGAAATGTGAGGAACGAGGCACTGGTATGTGTAGTAATGATCTCGTTCTTATGTCATGACTACTCTCTTAGTCTGACAAATACCTCAAGTTTTCAACATTAAAATAAGGTCATCATTGGGTCATGAGGACGAAATATTTTGACCCAAACCGAGCGTGTCTGTTAGACGTCTATTATATATACATCATGCTTAGATCCAAAAATTAATGATAACGATGAGGCCAATGGTTACTAATAAATGACTTGCTGTCATATAGAGTAGCAAGACTAATAAGTAAATGGATGACTAAATAAAAATCATGTGGAAGCTGATATAAACTTTTAAGGCTCCCGATCAAAATCATGAAGAACATATCACAACGAATCATAATGTGTTCTTGCAAATATCAGATATTGCAAATATTAAAATTGAAGTTAAGATTATTAAAATATTGAAAATACAAAAAAGTTAAAAAAGTTAAAACACTTGAGCTGGAAAACAATTCATTTGACACTGGCCAATACTCGTAAAGCTGATGAAATATATGAAAAAGTGCAAATAAATGTGTGTCAAAGGAAGTGCATGAAAGGATGTCATGGACCAGGCGAAACCGTCTGTAATGTCTTCAAAAATAACTAAATCATAAACATCCGAAGATACACAGTATAAATTCATCAGAGCTAAAGGTAAAAAGGTCAGACCTCCTAATGTATAAAATTATATCTAAGAGGCCTGTCATCAAGCTGAATTAGTGTATGAAAGGCGTGTACATGTTGATGTCAAGTCTGATTATTCAAAACTACCTGGGGTGATGAAAAAACATAGTAATCCAGGTTAGCTATTGGATAATATTCGCTGAATCTATCTAAGGTGACTACACGCATCTTTATTGAATCTGATGATAGGTCATTGATTAATGTTGCTTTAAAAAATCAAAAATCCGACCATAAGCCTGTCAAAGGCACCAGAAATGGCTAGATTATAAACGTAAAGCTTAAACGAATAATGAGAGAGTGTACATACTGTGCTATACAAGTATGTACTATGCTGCAAATAATATATCATACAACATAGCATAAATATAAACTTGTCGAGTTGGTGAAATATGCAAAGATATGTGCACAAAATATACATATGTGAAGCTTGCTAGGGTCTAAGCACCTAAATACTAACTAGTAGAGAATCTCTAAATTTAAGTCTCTATCAAAGGGATAACTTGTAGCATCCTGTGTTGGTAAAATACATCTTACTTGAGTGTACGTGCTTTCAAAGGAGCCCTAATGCTCACATATTGATTTAGTCCTGGCTCATACTGGGCTTTGAGTTTAAAAATCCAACAGAGTTCTACTTGTTCTAGGTCATTAAAAATGTCTCCCTCCCTCGCATTGGGTGTGACCCTTTGTAGAATCCTGAACACAAAAGAATGTCCCAGATTGGCTGTAATGTGTTTCGCTAGGGCATTTTTCATATCCCTCTTCCTGATCTCATTAACGTGTTCCTGTACCCTTTCCTTCAATGACCTGGTCGTCATTCCAACGTAGAACGCACTACAAGTTTCACAAGTGGCCAGGTAAATCAAGTTCCTGTCCTCACATGTTGCTGTAAAATATGGTACAAAGCTATAAGACAATTTTGGATGTGTGAATGGTTGCTCTTGTGTGATTAAGCTACAAATATTACATTTCTGGCAAGGAAATGTACCAAGAGCGTTGCCCTTTAAGGTATTGGGTCTGATGCTCTTGCTGGGTTCTATACAGAGTAATCTCCTTAGGTTTTTACTATTACGAAAGGTGTAGGAGGGTGTAGGACCTACCAACTTCATAATCCGTTGGTCCGTCAATAGAATATGCCAATTCTTGTATATAATGTTTTTAATGTGTTTGATGTCACTGGTGTATCTAAAGTTTAATCTCACTTTAGAGTTATCGAAAATCTTCGTGGCACAACTCAAATGTCTGTGTGTTCTGACACCACTATGTGATGTTCTCTTGCCATGTAAGACGAAGTCCCTGATGGTTTGTGTTTTCTCAGTGTCATAACCCCTCTCAGCAAAACATTCTGATAGGAAGTGACTCTGCTTATGAAGTTCTGTCTCCGTTCTACATAATCTTCTAACTCTGGTGTATTGACTCTTCACTATACTATCAAACACGAATCTTGGGTGCATGCTATTGTACTGTAACAAGCTGTTCCTCCAACACTCCTTCCTAAAGACAGTAGTTTCTATGTTCCCCTGTTGTCCTCTATATATAGTTAGATCTAGAAAATCTATACTGTTTAAAGACGAGCTAACTGTGAATTTCAATAACTCTGTAGTAGATTCCATATACTCCACAAAAGACAAGAGTTCTGCGTTACTCCCATGCCAAAACAACAGTATATCGTCCACAAATCTTTTGTATAGACTAACCTTCTTAAACCAGTCATGATTAAATAAGAAGGTTTGCTCCCAATGTAGCATAACTAAATTTGCAGACGATATGCAGGGGTGCCCATGGCTACCCCCCACTGCTGTAAATAAAGCTGATCTCTGAACTTAAATACATTGTGTGTCAATATAAGTTCCATAATGGCGCATAATAGGATCTCATCATTACTACTGAACTTCTTACTTGTATTAATAATGTTCCTAAGTGCTCCCAGACCGAATGTATTCGGTATGGAAGTAAAAAGATTTTTCACGTCCAGAGTCACAAAAACCAGAACTCTATTTAGATCCGTGGAGTATTTATCAAAACTCTCTAGCAGATCATAAGTGTCCTTAAGAATTGAGCAAGTCTCAGAGACCAAAGGTCTTAATCTTTTTTCTAAATATGCAGATAATGTCTCTGTCACCCAACCCTGCCCCACTACTATGGGTCTCGTGGGCGGTGGAAAAATACCCTTGTGTATTTTGGGCAGGCCTTTAATGTATGGTATTCTGGGTTTCTCAATGAAAAAATATTGGTATAACTCATAGTCAATCTGCCTGCACATCACATATTCATACAGTTCTTGATGAACGTTATAAACAATCTTTTCAAACTCCATATAGGTTATAGGTTTATAAGTAGCTGCTTCATTCAGTAGCTCCAACATAGTCTTAACATAAATGTCTGTATCAAGCAGAACTATGGCGCCTCCTTTATCAGCAGGCTTCACTATTAGATCACTTGCATGTTTCAAAGAGTAGATGCTATCCCATTCTTTGGTATATGTATTAAAAAATGGAGCACTATGTTTGTGGTCATAATAATACTTATAAAAGTCACTTTCACAACTCTTCAAAAAGCATTCTGCAACTGGTGGTGGTGCAGGCGTAAATACGCTCTTCTTTTTAAAATTAGTGTTCACGTTATTGTCTATTGAGGCTTCTGAGCTGCTTTTCTGATTGAAAAATAGCTTCAGAGATAAGTTCCGTACAAAAAGTCTTAAGTCTGTTAGAACTTCAGGTAAATTACTCACCTGGGCTGGAATATAATTCAAACCACGGTTCAACAGAGCCTCGTCAGTTGAAGTCAATATATAGCTAGAAAGGTTGACTATCAGACTATTCAGTTCCTTATTCTTCCTCTCTGGTTCTGCTGATCTCCCGAGTACTTCCTCTTCATTCTCCCTCTGCTGTTGGACCTGCCTCTTGCAAAGTGCTGTTGTTGCACAGGGAGCGGTAAAAAACGCTCTATATTACTCTGGGCTATCTTCGGTTTAGCCCCTAGATTCTGTAAGTTGGAGCGTGGAAGTGCTAACTGATTAGGTGGTGGCGTGTTGTCTGACTCTGTCGTAAACAGAGAAGGAACTTCCGCAGATGAAATCGGAACATCCGTTATGATGGCTGTCTCCATTAAAGGGGAAACGCCAAGTTGACTGCTGTTTGTATCACTTACATTAGGGTTAGTGGATGGTACTGATTCATTGCCCCTCCTATTCCTAGGCCAAACAAAAACTTGGCTGTTAGTAAAATCAAAGTGGTCACGTTGCAACTTGCGCATCTTGACTTGTTGCAACCGCTCCCCATAGGAAGAGGTTTGATTAAGTATTGAGTCTATTCGTTGCTCGAACATTGCCCCTGTAAATTTTTCAGTGATGTCCCTGTATAGAGTTTCAGCTTTGTTCTTCAATTCATCTTCCAAGGGAGTAAAATATTCTATAAGCAACTTCATGTAACTGTAACTTAATTCTAGGTTCATCTGCTGCCACCTTTTTAACAAGTCCGGATGGCTGTTGCCATAGGTGGGCATGCAGAGAACCCTCATGCCTCTCGGCACTAATTTGAAGTGTAAGCAGGCTTCTAAGTGCCTCCTCTGCCATGTAAATCTCTGTAGTTTGTTTAGCATATTTTCCAACTCTTTCAGAGTCACGTTAAAATCATGCACATTGTCAATGTCAATATTATTGCTCTCAATATCCGTTTTGGACAGTTCCATAGAGAGGAAAGGATTATCTCTCTTATCCATCAGGGTTTCCCATCTCTTCTTCAGATTAATTTTCTCCGGTACATAATCTAACTCTACTAAAGGAGTATCCATCGTGTGGCTGCAGCGACTCAAGAATACAAGGAAATAAGTAAAAACAGGGAGACGCTGTTGCCCAAAGGTCTGCTCCAAAACCAATATCCGAATGAACTGAAAGACAAATTGGAACCAGACCACCACAATAAATGGATAAAACAAAATTTTACTTTATTCGGACAAGCGCTTTCGCGTGTAAAAACACGCTTCTTCAGATCCTTTACACAAACAGTTTGGATAGCAATGCTTATATACTCTAGATAAGTAACATCTCTCCAATAAAGAGTGATCAAGCAATTAAGCAATTAGGCAATCTATCTGTATGCAAAAGCATCTGTTTTCAATGATCGACAAACACCAGGTGAGACCAAAGGTAAGGAAACCAGGTTTGACAAGGCCAGAATGGGGCAATGAGGATAATCCTGCTCCCCAACCGACTGGCTTTCTGTAGAAACTTTAGCATCAGGGCAGACCGGGAGACCAAGCATGCACCAGAGCGTCTCTCAGGGATTCCTCGAATTGGGGAATTAAAGCGAAATAGCTGTTGCATTTGGTGTTTGAAGGAGAGGCGAAAAGATCGCAACAGGGCTGCCCCCACTTGGCAAAAATTTGATTTGCTACCTGAGGATTGAGAGACCACTCGTAAGGGGAAAGGATGGTGCGACTGAGTCTGTCCGCCAGGATGTTGGACCATCCCAGAATGTGCGTTGCAATGAGAAAACAGTTGGTGGAGATCGCCCATTCCCACACTCTCATGGCCTCTCGACAGAGTGGGTAAGACCTGGTTCCCCCCTGTTTGTTGATGTACCAGACAACCGACATGTTGTCTGTCTGGATCGCAATCATCCCTACAGGAAGAAGGTCCTGAAGTGCTTGCAACGCTAACAGCACTGCCCTCATCTCTAGGACATTGACATGCAAAGAGGTCTCCGTGTTGTTCCACGTGCCTTGAACAGTCCTGCCCGAAGAGTGCCCCCACCCCACCCGAGGCGAGAGGCGTCCATGGTCACTTTGGCAAGGGGAGGGGCCATAGAGAAGGGGCTTCCCGTGTGGAGGTCCGGAGATTGCAGCCACCATACGAGAGCCCTCTTGCAAGCCCTGCTGAGGGTAATGGGATGACTCAGAGGGTAGTGACGAAAAGACCACTGGACTTGGAGGGTCCACTGCAAGACCCTCATGTTCAGACGTGCCATTGGCAATAAGTTGATTGCCACTGCCATTGAGCCTAGAGCCCTCAGGATTAATTCTGCAGGAGGAGCTGAAGATAGAAGGATGGCCCGCACATGAAGCCTCAGGGTTCAAAGTCGTTCTGGGGTTAAGAAGTCTACAAGATTGATTGTGTTTAACCTGGCCCCGATAATATCTATGACCTGAGTCGGGGTGAGAGAAGAGTTGTCCATATATATTGTGATCCCTAGCCAGGGAGCAATGCGAAGAAAATAGTTCCTGGCTGTGCAGAGTAGATGCCTTATCGGGGCGGTCAGGAGCCAGTCATCCAGGTACAGAAAAACCTGAATTCCCTGGAGCCTCAGGTGTGCCGCTATCACAGCTAACACTTTGGTGAACACCCTGGGGGCTGAGGTGAGACCAAAGGGGAGAGCCCTAAATTGGTAATGACTGGCTCCTAGCCGGAAGCGGAGAAACCTCCTGGATCGTCTGTCCATGAGAATGTGGTAGTACGCATCCTTGAGGTCTATAGAGCGCATTCAACTGTTCTCCCGTAAAAGGGGGAGAATGGATTGAAGAGTGACCATCCGGAACTTCTCTTTGGTTTCTGACAGGTTCAAGAGGGAGAGATTGAGGATTGGCCTTAAGTCCCCCGTTTTGTTTGGCACCAAAAAGAACCTGGAGTCATAACCCGATCCAAACTGGTCTGGGGGGACGTGTTGGATGGCTCTTTTTTCTAGGAGCTGCTGAATTTCCGCAGCTGCGGCCTCCCTCTGATCGGGTGGGACATCGGGAGGTGCTTGGGGAAGAGAGGGGGGTAAGAGAAGGGAATCTGGTAACCTCTGGATATGATGCGAAGCACCCAGCGGTCTGCTGTGATGGACTCCCAAGCTGCCAGATGCCTCGAGAAACGTCCCCCGACTGCCTCCAGAGTGGAGCAGTCGGGCAACCCCTCAGGGCTGCTGCGTGGGCCGATCAGAGAAGGGTTCTTTGGACCCAAAGTTCTTCGGGCCCCCTCTGCCTCTAGGGCGGCGTCCTCCCTGTCCTCCCCTGCCACGGAAGGACTGGGGATCCGGAGCGCACTGGGACTGCTGCGACTTCCGGAACCACATCTTCTTCTGTCCCTTTTGGTTCCTGGAGAAGGACCTCTGGGGTGCAGAGAAGCGGACTCCGACGGCAGACAATGTCTTCCTGTCCTTTTCGCTCTGGACCAAGGTGTCACGAACGGTCTTCCCAAATAGGGTAGGACCATCAAAAGGGGCATTTGCAAACGATGCCTTAAAGGGTTCCACGAAATCACAATGCCGGAGCCAGGCCTGATGCCTCATGACGAGGCCTGCTCCGCTGGCTCTAGCGACTCCCTCCATGGCATGGGATAATAGCCGCATAGAGGTATTGGAAATGGACCTAAGAGTGGCCATACGAGTGGAGTACAGCTGTTTGTCCTCTGCCGACATGGACTCCGGGGGTGATGCAGCGTATTCCTTAATGAGATCCCACTGCAGTCGAATAACGTGTGCCATATAGTTCAGAGACCTAACCGAGAAGGACGCTGAACTAAACACCCGCTTCCCTAAGCGGTCCAGCGATCGGGACTCCTTGCCCGGAGGGTGGACCGAGGGGCTCTCTTGAGCTAGTTCCTTCTTAGTGGCTGCCGCCACCAACATGGCATTTACCAGGGGACCCTTGCTCCAATGGGGCCTATCTGCAGGGGGACTGAGGATCCTGTCAGGGCGCTTCGGGACTGGCTCCACAGTGTCCGGCTCCTTCCACGCCCTGATGGTAATCAGGTCCACCAGGGGGTCGGCCGGAGGGGACACCCAAGAAGTAGAAGGGCCTGCTTCAAACGCCTCCAGGAACACGGACTCATCTGAGGTCGGCTTTGGGGCAGACCACCCGCCTCTGATCCTGAGCATTTCCATGATGTCTCCAAAGGAGACATCCTCAGGGGGGTGACCTTGGGGAGCCTTCCCCTTCCTCCAAATCTGTGTCTTCAGTCAAGGACTCAGGGGAGTCCACATGCCTCCTCTTGCACTTCTGCTTGTGGGGATCTCCTCGGGGGGGGCTGTCCGAGGAGGCCTCACCAGTAACATCCTGTTCCAAGGGAACGACCTGGGACATTGAAGCAGACTGTCCCTAGGGCCGGGTGATGGAAGTCGGACCCAACAGAGAAGGAGTGTGGGGTGGAGCCGTGGCAAGGACTGGGGGCCTGGAAACAGTCGACAGAGCCCTCTCCACCATGTCGAACGCCGAGGGAGAGCCGCTCTCTGGGATCCGGGAGCAGACCTTCACTCGGATCCGACAGGTGGACCGGGGCCAGCGCCGAAGCGATCGGATCCGATGGACCAGTATGCTCCGACCTGGACGGCGCCGAAGGCATACTGAAACCCTCAAATCCGAAGCTCAGTCCTCGGCTCCGAGAGCTTGGATCCAACAAAAACGGACCCGACAGGCTCGAGGGAAGTGTCGGCGCCAAAGTACCCGAGACTGTCGGCGCCGACCCACGCCCGGTTCCAAGGCTGCCCGGCTCTGAAGGCTCCGAACCCAGGAAGCGGGATGGAGAAGGAGCTATCGGGGCAAAGAAAGGGTTCCAGCTCCCCCCCGGACGGGGTGGAGGCAGGTGCACTCCCATCTGCAGTTGGGCCTGGAGGAACCTTCGCATCATCCGGTCCAAATCCGCATTGGAAAGGTTGCGAGTGTATCTCGACGAGGCCACCGAGGTGGGACGGGAGTGCGCCTCGATGACCTCGAAGGAGATCAGGTCTCCTCCTCCTCAGGACCCGGTGAAAAACAGGGAGACCGGATCAGAGAGGGAGGAGACCGGGAAGCCCTGGAGGGAGAAGACCACTTAGCCGGGGGGACCGACGCGGAGGCCTCGGCCTCTTTTGTCTTTCCTGGCCTCCCTCTCCTCCGGGCCTACAGCGGGAGGTTGAGTCCCGGCCGGGGGGAGAGAGGCAGGAGTGGCTGTCGCCGAAGCCGCGGTGGAAGCCACGGTAGGACCAGAGGCCGAAGCTGAATCCAAGGGCAAGAGACCCACCAGCATCAGCTTTGATCTCTGGTCCTTAAGTACCTTGGGGTTGAACGCCGCACAGATGGAACACCCAGAGGAAAGGTGTCCAACCCCAAGGCACAGAACACACCGAGTGTGGCCATCAGCTGGTGCAAGCTTATTGCCACACTCGGTGCATTTGGAGAAGATTGGTTTTGGGGCCTCAGACATTTTAAGCTAAAGAGGACACACTCGTTAGGCCCCAACACACGCACACAGACCCTGACGAACCAGCGAGGGAGAGGGAGGGAAAAATATAACTAAAGTAAGAGTTAACACTAGGGTTTACAGACCAAATGGATCTAAACACACCACACTCACACTAAAGGGATAGAAAAAAATACATTTTTTGTTTTTCTCACAAACTAAATGACCAAGCCTGGAGCTCGAAAACCCAACTGCTGACGACAAGCGCGGCAAACTAGATCTGAGGTCAGTCAGGGTTGGCAGGGGTTTATGGGTAGGGGGAGGAGGTAGGAGCTCAGATCTAAGCGGTTGAAAACTGCCGGCTCAGATCCAAAGTCGGATCCGATACCCATAGGTTCCATAGGTTACTACACAAATGAAGTTAGCTACTTCAGATCAAATAGGTCACAGCAAGGTTGGCCCCAGTGGCTGAATATCATATTCACTACTGTTTGATTGAGGGACAACTCATGAGGATTCAGAATGGAACTGCTGAGTCTGTTTGCCAGCACACTGGTTTCCTCCAGTATGTGCACTGCAATAAGAAAGTGGTCTGAAGAGATCACCCATTCCCAGACCTCATGGCCTTTTTGCACATTGGATAGGAATGGATTCCTCATTTGCTGATGTACAAAACTACTGACATGTTGTCCATATGGACTGCAATAGTCCCTAGATGGAGAACTTCCTAAAATACTTGCAACATTCGGAGGACTGCTCTCATCTCTGAGACACTATATGCAACTGGGTGTCTGAGGGGGACTATGTGCCTTGTACCATCTTTCTCATGAAATGCCCCCCACCCCAGTTGGAAAGCATCCGTGGTCACTGTGGCTATTGGGAGAGGAACACAGAACAATCTGCCAATAAAGAGGGAATTGGATATCTGAAGCAAGTAATCCATAGCTTGTAGAAGTTGATGCCTGGCTGGGGTGGTGAGGAGCAAATCATTGAGATAGGGAAACAGCTGAAATCCTTTGAGTCTCAAGTGCACTGCCACAACTGCCATGCATTTTGTGAATACCCTGGAGGCTGTGGTGAGTCCAAAGGGCAGTGCTCTGATTTGGTAGTGATTGATTCCCAGCCAAAAGCGCAGGTGTCTCCTGGAGCACCTATTTTGAAGTGACAATATGTATCCTGGACATCAATAGAACATATCCAATCATCCTTGTGCAGAATAGGCAGGATGGACTGAACCATAACTATTTGGAACTTTGACTTCTTTACATGCAGATTCAAACTGCTTAGATCCAGAATTGGTCTCAGGTCACATTTTTTTTTTTGGCACTAAAAGGAAGCGGGACTAAGTTCTGAATCCTATCTGTTTGGGTGGGACCTACTGAATGACTCTTTTTTGTAGCAACCTTTGAATTTTGAGCTTCATATTCCTTCTGACTGGGTGGAACGTTGGGTAGTTTCTTCCTTTGAACCAGAGTTGGAAGGGAAAAGGGCATTTAGTAACCTCTGAATAGGATTCATAGCACCCATGCATTTCTTGTAATATTTGTCCAGGCATCCATGTGCAAAGAAAAATTACCCCAGACTGCTTCCAGAGGTAGACAGTTGGGCAAGAAGCACTTATAGGGCCTGTCAGAGAAGGGATCCCTGAAGCCCTGATTTTGCGGACCCCTTCTGCCTCTAGGGCAGTCTGCCACTGAAACCTCCTCCCTCTGAAGGAAGTATCTCCTTGTGAGTCCTGAAAAGGTCCCTGAGATTTCTGGAACCACATTTTCTTACCACCATGCTGGTTCCTAGAGAATGAATGTTGAGGGGTAAAAAAACTTGAATCCAATGACAGAAAGGGTCTTTCCCTCCTGCTTGCTGTGGATGAGCGTGTCTTTCACTGATGGCCCAAAGAAAGAGCAGACATCAAAAGGGATGTTAACAAAATACGCTCTGAAGGGTTCCACAAAGTCACATAGCCACATCCAGGCATGTCTCCTAATGGCTATGCCTGACACGGCTGCTTGTAAGGCACCCTCCACTGTATGGGAGATCAGCCTCATTGATGAACTGGCAACAGACAAAAGAGTAGTCAGTTGAGGAGAAACCTTCTTGAGAGCCTCCTCCAATATGGACTATGAGAGTTTGAAAGCTCCTTGATGAAATCTCCCTGTAAGCGAGTAAAATGTGTCAGGTAATTTAACAACCTCAGTGCGAATGTGGCTGAGGTGTAAACGCACTTTCCAAATATGTCCATTGCTCTGGACTCCCTGTTTGGTGGATGGACAGAGCTGTGTTCTGTTAGCTCCTTTTTAGTGACCGCCACAATGATGGCATCAAATGGGATTCCCTTGCTCGGGGGGGGGGGGTATCTGAAAAGGGAACTAAGAACTTATTTGGCACTTGGGGATGGGCTCAACAGTGTCTGCTTCCTTCCAAGCCCAGTGGGAAACCAGTTCAATAAGTTCATCCATCAGGGGATCACCCAAGATGTAGATAAGCCAGTCCCGAAAGCCTCCAGGAACATCAATTCCTTAGGAGAAGGAATTTGGGAGGACCAGCCACCTTTCTCTTTGAGGATTTCCAAGATGTCCCCAAAGGAGGCATTGTCTGGTGGTGATCAGTGGGATCATCATTCCTTCTCGTCAAAATTGGCGCCTTCAGTGACAGATTCCACGGGGGAGTCCATGTGGGTCCTTTTACATGTTAGGATAAAACAACACCTTCTGGCCCAGCTTAGCAGCAGCCCCTTCAGTGAAAAAAAAAAATCAGTCGAATGGCGACAAATCTGTTTTTAATGAACATAAAATTCAATAAACAGCATCAGTCAAGCGCATTCAATAAACAGCATCAGTCAAGCGCTTTTGCCCAGTAACCCTGGACTTCATCAAAACTGATATTCCATTCAATTACGATCTTTAAATACCATCATGCTTTGTAAACAACCAATCAAAACACAATTATTAGCATACATTAAAATATTTGTTCTCTCTCATACATTTCCACTACATTCACAATGTGTAAAAACCATGCAAGAACTTTTCAGTTCTTTTAAAATATGTCAAATATATACACTTCATAAAAAACAATGTAAAAAAATGACCTTATAGTTTCAATGATCTATATTTTAAAATGGGCATAATTGATAAATGGTCATTAATACCTGGGGGCTGGGTGGCATTGTATCTGAGTTGCCAATAAAGTTCCGTCCTTTCTAGTTTATTACTCCAGTCCCCCCTCTTAAAGATCTCACCACTATCTCTAAAATTCCAACACCAAATGTTCTACATTCAGGGTTGTTTTCTAAATGTCTATATAATGCATTATTCACATTCTTCTGTCTAATAGCATATATGTGCTCTTAAATTATTTTCCGAAGGGATCTCTCTGTTTTCCCTATATAGAAATTGCTACACTGTTGACATTTAGCAATATAAACAATGCCTAATGCCCTTAGAACCACAGTTCCCTGGCTCTGTTCTTATCTGCATATTTCCTTCCCCAATGTTTAAAACTGAATCTTTCTAAATAAATTTACAATAATTACAATACCCACAGCAACTGGTACCCCTTTCACTAATGCTTCTTAGAATCCATGGGTGTTCCAATAAAAATTTTATGTTAACATTTGTTCGATAAACAAATCTTGGGTTGTTACCCATAACCTCATGTAGATCACTATTGACCTTAAAGCGAATCCAATTTTTGTTTGTTATATTTTTCACTTGGTTACTTAGTCTTCCATAAGTCAGTACCATTGAGTTCTCATATATACCTGTTGATATCTCATTTCCTTTTTCCTCAATTTTATTACCAGGTAATGGTTTATACCTACCTCCCCAGTTGCGTATTACAGTTTTGTACATGCTCTCTACCAGTTGCGTGTGGTACCCTCTTTCTAAGAATAGTTCCCCTCACTACTTCCCATCTCCTGTTTACATCCTTGAAGTGACTAACACTTTCGTGCCACATGTATAAATTGCCCCTTAACTATGTTTTTCTTCATTGTGAGTGACTACTATTATATTCCAAGTAATCATTAGAAAATGTAGGCTTCCTATATATTAAGAAGAAAAACATTTGTTGTCCACATCTTTCTTGACTGTAACATCCAGGTAGTTTATACACTTACTATTATGTGAGGAAGTACATTCCATTAATATATTCATCAAATTCAAAACCCACATCATCTTTTTTCCACAATATAAAGATATTGTGCAAAAATCTTAGGTATATTGACCATTCGCGTTTATATTCACTGTTAAAAATATATTGTTTTTCCCAACCATACATAACCAAGTTGGCGAACAATGTTGCGCAACTTGTGCCCATAGCTATTCCATGGGTCTGTCTAAAATACCCCCCCCCCCCCGAAAAGGAAAAAAGTGTTTTTTTAATATATCAACATCATAAAATGTATCAGTGTGTTGTTCAGTGTTGTTTTCTCTCAAAGAGCTTCATAAAACAGATCTAGGCCTAACCCATGGGGAATAGAAGTGAATAAATCACATACGTCAATGGTTGTGAAACAACATCCATCAGTATACAATTTGTTTGTAAGACGGGATAAAAAATCCCAGGAATCTTTTAGAATATATTGGATTGGAATCAAAGCATTTCTTACTAGTTTGTCAACAAATACTCCCAGGGAATATGTCAAGCTAAACTTAGAGGAAATGATAAGCCTGTAGAGTGGATCCTGGATGTTCTTATGTACTTCGGGAATACCAAATAATATTGGTATAACCGGATGTTCATTAACCAAAAAGTTGAACACTACCTCACTGATATTCCCTTGGAATAAACTGTTCTCAATCATTAGCTGGATCTTCCTCTATGCTATGTTAGTCTCATTTTTGGAGACAACTTCATACTTGTCTTAATCATGTAACATAGCTAATATGCTACAGTTGTAGTCTGTCTTGTTTACCATCACAATTCCTCCACCTTTATCAGGCTTAATAATCCTAACATTACTGTTTGTTCTTATGTCTTTTAATAATGTAATTTCACCCGGACAGAAATTATGAAAAAAAAGAAGTTATATACTCACCATAACGTTCTATCTGAGTAGTTGTACTTCATTTGCCTTCAACCAGTGGGATACAGATCCGTATCGGATCCGAGCCGGCAACTCTTACTAACATCACCTCCGAGCTCCAGACTCCTCCCCTTACCCATAATACACCTCCACTGCCTTCCACCCCCAGATTGAGTTTGCTGAACTTATACTGATAACCCGACCCGATAATATACTTGTGACCTATACTGCAGCCCGTAGGCTGATCATGCGCCAAAGTCCGGGGGAAGGAGGGAGGGATGGTTGTAGACAAATGAAGTACAGCTACTCAGATGGAACGTTATGGTGAATACATAACTTCTTTATCTGAAGTAGTTTACTTCATTTGGTCTTCAACCTGTGGGACAGAGTCCCCAGCTACTAAAAATCCTGGGAAGCCCTCATGGAAAGATATTCCGGAGCACTGCGGAACCAAAGGATGCTCTCCTTCTGGAAGTCAAATCCAATTTGTAATGAGAAATAAATGTATGAGATGAGGACCAAGTAGCTGCAGAGCAAATGTCATCCAAAGACACTCTAGACCAAAAAGATGCAGACGTAGCCATGGACCTTGTAGAATGAGCTTTTACCTGACCTGGAGGAGACATCCCTCTGTTCTTATAGACCTGCAGGAAGCATGAAGAAATCCACCTAGCTATAGTGACCTTTACAAACTGATCAGATTTACGGAAATTTTTTGTTCTATGTAAATAGAAACGTAACTGTCTGTGAACATCCAACATGTGTAGTTTGTATTCCATCTTGTTCATAGAACTGGGAAAGAACACAGGCAAATTTATCGTCCGATTGATACTGACTGGTGATGCCACCTTAGGAAGAAAGGATGGATTGGTTTAAAGAGAAACTGTGTCTTTATGAAAAATCATGTACAGAAGTTTGGTGGACAAGGCCTGCAATTCTGAAACCCTTCTAACAGAGGTAATAGCCACCAGAAAAGCTGTTTTCCATGATAAAAATTTTAGATCTGCAGTTGAGGTAGGCTCGAAAGGTAGTGCGAACAGAGCTTGAAGAACCATAGTAAGGTCCCATGGGGGAACAGGATCTTTAACCGGGGAGTGCGTAGCAAAAAGGTGCCTTTGATAAAAGCTTTACATAGTCTGTAAGATGCTAAGGATGCAGAATTCTCGCCTACATGAAAATGGGAAATGGCAGCCAACTGAACTTTGACAGTAGAAGAACTAGCCCCATGCTGGAAAAAATCAGCTAGAAAATCAAGAATAGTGGAAACAGGAGTCGTGAAAGGATCTAAACTCCTCTGAGAGTCCCAGAAAGAAAAATGTTTCCACTTGCTGAGATAAACCTTTCTGGTTGAAGACTTATGAGCAGCTACCAAAACAGATCTAACTGAGGAGGATAGTCAGAGAGTCCTAGCAATTATGGGAACTGGTGCAGCCAAGCCATGAGCTTCAGGCTGTCCAGACTCAGACGAGGCACCCCCGAAGGGTGTGAAATCAAATCCTGAATGGGATCTAGGATCTACGGTCGAGCCAAAAGGTGAGACCAAAGGAAAGGAAAAAATACCGGATGAGGCCAGAACGGGGCAATGAGGATCACTTTGTTCCCTAGTCAACAAGCTTTCTGCAGAAACCTCGGAATGAGAGGTACTGGCGGGTAAGCATACAGAAGACCGGGAAGCCAAGTATGAACTAGAGCGTCTCTGGGGGACTCCCCCGCCGGCAGGGGGTTCAGAGTGAAAAACTTGCCGCACTTCGCATTGGAAGGAGATGAGAATAGATTACAGTAATGCTGACCCCACTCACTGAAGATCTGTTCCGCTACTGATATATTCAGAAACCACTCATAAGGCATCAGAATGGTCCAACTTAGCCTGTCCACTAGGATGCTGGACCGTCCCAGAATGTGCATTGCGATGAGAAAGCAACCGGTGGAGATTGCCCATTCCCACACTCTCATGGCCTCGCGACAAAGGGGGTAAGATCTGGTCCCTCCCTGTTTGTTGATATACCAGACTACTGACATGTTGTCTGACTGAATGGCAATCGTCCCCAGAGAAAGAAAGGCATAAAGGGCCTGCAATACTAGAAGGACCGCCCTTCATCTCTAAAGCTGGTCTCTATGGGGGACCACTGGCCTTAGACTATCCTGCCCAAACAATGCCCCCCCATCCGAGTTGGGAGGCATCCGTGGTCACTGTGGTTTGGACCGGGGCTGCAACAAAGGGTCATCCCTCCAAAATGTCCAGAGAGCTTATCCACCACATGAGGGACAACCGACACACTCGACTTAGATGGATAAGATAAGTCAATGGCAGTTCCAACAGGGACCATTGAACCGCTAGAGTCCACTGAAGAATTCACATGTGTAGCCGAGCATACAGAAGAAGAGTTATGGTCACCGCCATTGAGCCAAGGGCCCTCAACACTGATGAGAGGTGAGAACGGTAGATCAGGGAGACATGCAGCCTGACGTTTTGAACTCTCTCCGAGATCAGGAATATTTTGCACTGAACAGTATCTATCCTGGCACCAATGTAGTCCAAAACATGTACAGGATCTAGGAGAGATCTGGGTGTGTTGATTTTGATACCCAAACTCAGGGTAAGTGTCAAAAAATAATCCCTGGTTTGGGAAAGTAGATGCCTGGTGGGAGCAGTGAGGAGACAATCGTCCAGGTACGGCTAGACCTGAATCCCCTGAAGCCTCTGGTGAGCCGCTAAAACTGCCATCACTTTGGCAAACACCTTGGGGGCTGTGGTGAGACCAAAGGGTAGGGCTCGAAACTGATAATGACCGACTCCTAACCAGAAGCGGAGGAACCTCCTGGAGCTTCTGTGCATTTTTATGTGATAGTAAGCATCCTGGAGGTCTAATGAGCACATCCAGTCGCTCTCTTGCAGGTACGATATGATGAACTGTAGCGTGACCATCCAGAACTTCTCATGGGCAACAGACAGGTTCAGTGTAGAGAGGTCCAGAATGGGCCTCAAGTCCCCCGTTTTCTTTGGCACCAAAAAGAACCTGCAGCAGAAGCCGATCCAGACTGATCTGGGGGGACGGTTTTGATGGCTCATTTTACTAGCAGCTTGGAAATTTCCTGTGCTGCTGCCTCCCTCTGCATGGGTGAAACATCCGGGAGGTGTCTGGGAGATAAAACCCACGAAGGGGACAGAATATCCTCTGGATATGATTTGAAGCACCCAGCGGTCCATTGTAATGGACTCCCATGCCGCTGGGTGCAAGGACAATCATCCCCTGACTGCCTCCAGGGTAGAGCAGTCGGACAACCCCTCAGGGTTGCTGCCCGGGTCTGTCAGAAAACGGTTCTCGAGATCCACAGTTCCGCGGACCCCCTCTGCCTCTGGGCCTGCATCCATTCTATCCCCCTCTGCCTCTGGGGGAAGAAGAGCGATGAGTGTCTCGGGAATACTGAGACTTCCGGAACCACATCTTCTTTTGCCCTCTCTGGTTCCGAGAAAAAGGACCTTTGAGGGTTAGAGAAGAGAGTTTCCGATGGCAGACAGTGTTTTCCATCCTTCTCACTCTGGACTAGTGTCTCCTTGACAGGCTTACCGAAGAGTGTAGAGCCATCATAAGGGGCATTGGCAAAATTTATGCCTCATGAACATGCCGGACCCAGCCGCTCTAGCCGTTCCTTCCGTAGCATGGGAGAGGAGTTGCATGGATGTATTAGACACCGCTTTTAGAGTGGACATTCTCGAGCAGAACAAAGCCTTGTCCTCCTGCGACATGGACTTGGGGGGAGACTCCACCAGCTCCTTTACCAGGTCGCGTTGGAGTCTAGTGACATGGGCCAAGTAATTCAGCTCCCTGATCGAAAAGGTAGCTGAAGCATACACCCGCTTCCCTAGGCGGTCCATCAACCGTGACCCCCGGTCAGGAGGGAGGACCGAGGAACTCTCCTGAGCAAGTTCCTTCTTAGTGGCTGCTGCTACCACCATGGCATCCATGGGACAGCCCTTATTCCAGTATGGCCTGTCAATGGGGGGGCTTAAAATTTCATCAGGTCACTTGGGGATAGGCTCCATGGTGCCCAGTTCCTGCTATGCCTGAGAGGTGAACCAAATACACTAAAGGATCCATGGGAGGGGACACCCAGGAAGTAGACGGTCCCATGCCGAAAGACTCCAGGAACACAGACTCATCAGAAGAGGGCTTAGGGGCAGACCAACCACCCCGCTGGCGCAGGATTCTCCATGATGTCTCCAAAGGAAACATCTGCAGGAGGTCATCTTGGGGAACCCTCTCCATCATCTAAATCCGTGTCCTCAGTGAGGGACTTAGGGGAGTCCAAGTGCCTCCTCTTGCACGTATGCTTGCGAGGCACATCTCTGGTGAGGCTCTCCGGGGAGCACTTGCAAGCCATTTGTCCCTTGGGGGGGAACAGTCTGGGGCTCTTCGAGCATAGGCTGTCCCTCTGGTAGGACAATGGGGACCGTAGACAGAGCTGAGGGGGTCTAGGAGGAGTCTGAGGGTGTGGTCAGGGGTCTCGGTCCGACAGAGAGGTCCCTTTCTGCCACACTGAATGCCGAAGGAGAGTGGATCTCCTGGGAAGCTAATAAAGAGGCCGGTCTCCCCGGGTCCTCAGTGAGGGACTTGGGGGAGTCCAAGTGCCTCCTCTTGCATGTATGCTTGCGAGGCACATCTCTGGTGAGGCTCTCCGGGGAGCACTTGCAAGCCATTTGTTCCTTGGGGGGGAACAGTCTGGGGCTCTTCGAGCATAGGCTGTCCCTCTGGTAGGACAATGGGGACCGTAGACATAGCTGAGGGGGTCTGGGAGGAGTCCAAGGGTGTGGTCAGGGGTCTCGATCCGACAGAGAGGTCCCTTTCTGCCACACTGAATGCCGAAGGAGAACGGACCTCCTGGGAAGCTAATAAAGAGGTCGGTCTCCCCGGGTCTGACGTGTGATTCAGAGCCGGACCCGAGGTGAATGGAGCTCCAAGGGAGGGGACCTAGCACGACAAACTTGGAGCCGATGGAAAAGGTTCCACTCCTTTGGATCAGACAACCAAGTTCCAGCTCTGAGAGTGGCTTGGATCTGAGCTGGTCAGGTCCGAAATGCTCCAGGCAGCTGTCGGCATCGAGGAAACAAGTACAGTTGGCGCAGACCCTCTGACCAAGGCCAACTTCGGATCCAAGTACTCCGAAGCTGAAGGTCGGATCGGAGAAGGAGAAACGAAATGAAAGAAAGGAAGCAAGCTCCTCCCTCCAGAGGGAGGGGGGGCTGGCAAGACCCTCCCATCTGGGTCTGTGTACGGATAAAGCGTTCATCATCTTATCCAGATCCATATCCGATAAGGAGCAAGTTGACCGTGATGAGGCCACGGACTCCAATCTGGCGGGTCGGGGAAAAGAGGCCTGAGAGACTGGACATGCCTCCACCAGCTCCGGGGAGAACCTCGGAAATCAGAGCCGAAGGGAGTCATGGGTCTGAGGGGTTTTGCTAGGTGAAGAGAGGTCCAGGGACCTCTTCCTCTTCTCCCTTGTCTTCGACTTTCTCTCCCTTTCTCTACCTTTCTTCTGCTCCGCTACCACAGGCTTAGAGGCAGGAGTTTGAGTCCCAGTCTGGGAGGGAGGAGAAGCCAGAAGAAGAGAGGAGGGAGAAGCAGTCACAGCAGCCACTGTGACTGAAGCCGAAGACAAGTAAAGAGAGGCGGTAGGAGGAATAAGACCTTTGAGGGCCAACTTGACCTTCCTATCCTTTAAAGCACGGGGGTTGAACCCTGCACAAATATTGCAATCCACACTAAGGTGGGCCAAACCCAAGCACAGAATGTGGCCATCCGCTGGGGAGAGCTTATGGCCACACTCTGTGCAGCGCTTAAAGATGAGCTTTTCAGCCATACTAAAAGGAAAAAAAGCCTTAAAAAAGACAGGCAAATACTTACCTAAAAATCACTCACACACAAACCCACTCACCATGCTAGACTAAAGAACAACACTGGGGGGGGGAGGGACACCACAAAACAAACTACTCTAACTTTTTACCTAACAACATTAAGACTCAACGCCAAAGCGATGGGAGGGGAGAAGGAGTACCTAAACTAATCTAACCTATCAAAAAAAGTGAACGTTTTTTACTTACAGAAAGTTAAACAACCCACTGCTAGCTGGAACTCGGAAGACATGATGTATAAAAAATCACAGCAAACGAGATCTGGGGATGGAAGGCAGTTGAGGTGTATTATGGGTAAAGGGGAGGAGTCTGGAGCTGGGAGCTGATGCTAGTAATAGTTGCCGGCTCGGATCCGATATGGATTTGTATCCCACAGGGGGGAGACCATATGAAGTAAACTACTTCAGATCAATTCTTACTACTTTTATACAACTTAAAAATTTCTTGTTTACAGATATTTTCATAAGTTGCTATAGTAGGATGTAGACGGGGATTAAAACAACTTTTTTTAAACATGTTGGTTGCTGTTGTGCCTGTACGGTTCCCTAAAGTGTTATTCACATTCATACTATTTTCATTCTGACCCTTGAACATATAATGTAAATTCAACTTTCTAGTGTAGGTCTTTAATTCAGTTAGGGTCTTGGATATGCCCTCCTTCCTAGATGATGTTGTTGACACTGGCCTATAGTGCTTTGTCAGTGTTTGAAGCAACTGGGAAGGCAGAGATTGAGACACTGGCTTCATTACAAATTCTGGCATATGGCTTCTACTAGTCAGATCCGAGGGTATTGGGATCCAAGAAAGAGGTGGATGGAGGGGGGGACTGGCAGTATGGGCTGAGCCAGTTGGATCTGAAGGTTGAGGATCCAAGGGTGACCTGTTAGGCCTCGGATCTGAAACAGTCAGATCCAAGACCTTTTGCAACTTTTCAGACAGTTCTGAGAGAGTTACTGCAGATTTTGGATGGTGTCTTTTCCTCGGCTCTGAAACTATCGGAGATTGTTTTGAGGGGGGATTGAGCCCCAGCAGGAAGTATTCCTTTAAGGATCAGCTTGTTTCTATAATCAGAGAGGACCCTCGGATTTCAAATGCCGTAGATAGCACATGCTGAATCCAGATGGTCCGCTCCTAGACAGTATACACACTTCTTGTGGGCATCAGAATTAGGAGTCTTATTCCCTCAAGAAGTGCACTTCTTAAAACCTGTAGGTTTCTCTGACAAGGGTTTCTCAGATATGGTAGGCAGCAGAGAGGCATTAAATCTGGAAGACTAAAAAAAAAGGGTTTTGAACAACACAAAGTTTAACCAGCAAAGTTAAAATTTAAACTATGGTAATTTTAGCCAGATAAAGGAAACAAACTTTTTTTTATATAGTAATGAGTAAAAATATATAAATTTAGAAGGAAAACTGGGAAAATAGAGTATCAGTCAAGTACCACAGTGGTGCGAGAGAACGTACAGAAACAGTAAAAGGGAAGAAAATCCTAATGTCTACAAACTGCTGGGGGAGAAAGGAAAGCAGGAACTAAGTTTTAAAGTAGTTATAAGGAAAAAGAACAGTACTATAACAGAGAAAATGTTCAAAAAAGTTAAAAAAAAAAAAAAAGACATGCTCAGAACTGGATCATCCATCTCACAGCTATGGCGGCAAAAGAGATCTGAGGAGTTACAGACAGAGTAGAGCATTATGGGTAGATGGAGGAGCTCAACAATTGGATCTGAAGTCTTCTATAAGCGGCCGAGTCAGATCTGAGGATCGGATTCTATCCTTATTCATGAGGAAGAACGAAAAGAGCAACATCAGATCTCACTGTTAAAAATCTTACAAGCAAGAAATGCCTTCCCTCTTGCATATCTATAACAAAGTCAAATGTAAATCCAACTGTTTAAGATGTTTAATTTCTGACTGACTATATCCTTTTAGTAAATTTTGTCTGAATAGATTCTATTACATTTGAGATTTAGTAAGACTACAGAAACAATTATATTCAAAGAATTGGTTGAATATAAGTTTGGTTGAATATAAGTTTTGTAATATGAACTAGAGTGACATCATCCCTTAAAGTTATTCATTTAAGTAAAAGACCACACATTTTAACATTTTAACACTTTAACTCTAACTTTAGTTACACGATTGTTTAAAGAAAAATCAGAAGTAATATGCGGACCTAAATCCTTATATTCTTTTATATCTTGAATTTCAACTCCATTAAGGATAACTTTTTGAGTAATTAGACATTTACTAATGTATATCACCTGACACTTTGAATAACTGAACTGCAGTGCTACTGTAGTTTGTCCATTTAGAAAGGTCATTCAAATAAATATGAACTTCATCCATATCTCCATAGAGTCTACTATAAAACTGATTTTGTAGTCTTCTGCACATTTTGTAATCCAAAAATACTTACTGGTTGGGCAAGTTGAAAAAATAAAGTAAGTTAAACAATAGACCTAGAAGTGACCCTTGAACACCATGAGAAACTAGAAGAGACTTAGACTGAATACCCTTAAAAGAAACACACTGAGTCCAGTTAGTCAACCAATTACAAAACCAGTTACTTAAAAATGGATTAAATCCATAGTCTCATAATGTTTTAATAAGTGAAATATGAGAAAGGGTATCAACTGCTTTAGCTAGATATATATAAAATAATTATCTTATTAAGGGACCAATCCAAGGCTTCAGTAACTGTATCATAAAATTCAATCAAGTTAGTCAAAGTGGATTTTGAATGGCTAAAATTATACTGATGTACACCCATAAAGCCATTAGGATTATTAGGGTTAAGTAATAATTACCACATGCACCTTTTAAAGCATTTACATAAGACTGCTATTAAGTTAACTGGCCGATAATTGGACATTTCTAAATTAATATCCTTCTTACAGACTGGCGAAGTTATCAATTTTTTCCAAGCTGAGGGAATAACACAGGACTTGAACAATTTGTTAAATATAGTGAATAATGTAAGTAAAACTCCAATTCTTGTAAGCATTATTGCAGGCCTATAATCAAGGTCTTACTACCTGTTCCTTTTAGTACAAATTTAAGATTTTTTATACTTATATTAGGACAATCATAATTCCTGGTAGGTTGGTATTCAATTACATTTTGCTTAGTTTTGGTAACTTGTGTAAAATAAAAGTTAAACTCATTAACCAAAATATTATAATTCATTATTTTCCATTAATTTTCAAATATGTTATTAGCTTACTTCTGTTAGAGTACAGATTAATGTATTTATAAAGTTGTTTCCTATCTACATTATTTAAGATCAATGATGTTACATATAGGTTCATAGGTAAGTAGTAGGCTAGATGTCCTTGCAGCCCATTACAGGTTTAGCCAATTTCTCTTTTTGTGCTCAGAATAACCTATCCTATTTGGTATAGATAGGCTTTACTCATCTCATGGTCGCTAATTATATGTTATCCATAATAAGAATAACTGGAATCATACCATAGATCATTGCAGGGGACCCAAGCATGGGATAACGCATTTAGGAGCTGCTTCTGTTCATTGGCAGTCCCACGGTAAAGTTTTTGTTTCTCATCTACAGATCTAAGCTGTGCTAGAATATGGACAGGGATAAATGTTTTATAAGAGATAGCAGCTTTCCTGGTACAGAAATACTTCAAAGCATTTACTAGGTAAGTATATAATTTTGTTTTATTTAAAGGCAGTCCGTGTACTTTTTCTTAAAGCAAAAAGTTAATGTTTTCTGAAAGCATATACGTTGTCTTTCACATATGGGAGGGAATAAAGACAAGACCAGAAATTAATTAATGCAAGTAGAAACCACAGAATAACACTTGCCTGCCTGTAGGTGCAGCTGTTGATTTCAGAAAATGGTTCCTATCAGGAGAGTTAAACTTCATTATTTAATTATGTGCATAGTTTTGAATGTTTATTTTAAGTTAATAGGTATAAGGATGTTGTACAGGGTGTTTTTTTATGGTTTTCATTAAAATAAAATGTCTTGTAAAATGTGACATAGGTTCAAATAGAGATGATAAGACACAACTGTATAATCAACCTGCCAAACATTAGTGGGTGCATGTAACACAAAAGCTAAAAGCAGACATTTAGAAAGGCTGACATATAAATATGTGGGAATGATAACTTCCAATGGCTGCATTATTTTGGAATGTGAATGGCCTTACAGGAACACACCAAAGAGTATTTTTTTAAATTAAATTAAGCAATGCAAAGTACAAATAATGTTACAAGAGACATATCTGGAAATAATTTTGCATGTGAATTTGATCAAAAAAAGAGTTCAGGATGGATATTCAGCAGAATATCAGGGACAAAGGAAATGGGGACTAATTATACTAACTGACAGAGGAGCTCCAATTGTGATAGAAAAGGAAAAAATATAATAATGGTAGGTTTGTGGCAATAAGGGGGATACTGGCAAGGGTAGAGCATGCATGTATATTCCACATACAAATGCTACTATGAAGTTTAAGAAAAAATTGGGAGAAATAATCTGTTTTCAGCAGAGAATATTACTTATAGATGGGGACTGTAATTTGATTTGCAACAGTGAGGCAGTATTTGGGGACCTAGAAGAGAAAATATAACAAAAGAGGTTCGATTTCAGAACAAATGTATGAAAATATTCAGTATGGAAGACATGGATTCGCTAGTAGGAACTTGAAGAGAATTTACATATTATTCCCCAAAGTACAATAACTGGGCTAGACTAGAAAGGAACTATATTTCACAGGAACATGTGCATTTAATTGAAAACTTTGGCATATATCCAATAACTATTTCAGATCATGCACTAATAACGAAGATAAAAAAGCAGGATATGAAGTAAAAATGAGACATTGGACCTTCTCCACCTACCTGTTAAAAAGAGAGGAATTTAAGGAATGGGAAGTGGAAATTATTTGAGAGTTATTATGGGATATAAAATTTTCTTCAGAAGTTATGGCTAGTGAGGGAAATAAAATGAAAGTGGAATTTAAATATGGGGTAAAAATAAAAGAAAATTATATGGTTAAGAAGTAACAGGAGTTACTTATAAGGACTGACAAAGTTTAAAGTATTGCAGAATAAGAGTAATCTCGTAGAGCAAGAAGAGGCACAACTGAAAAATAAGGGAGTATATCTGGATAATATGAATGAGTTTAGAAAGACTGCTGTTAAGCAACTTTTTTTTATAACTTCAGAACACAAAAAGTTTTAGCACATGGACTTGGGCAACAGAAAGCAGAAAGGACTGTTGCCAAATTTAGGGAGCCTATAACAAGAAAAATAACCAGAGATTCTTATATCTCATTAAGAGATATTTTGGAGATTAAGTACAGAAATGTGAAAATCAAGAAAGAGCACAAATGGAAATACTTATGGAAGACTTAAGTATGCCAACATTAGAGAGAGATGAGGCATGAGACTCAACAATTAATTAAGATACGAGAACAGGAGATAAAAAACAGTGACATATAATCAATTTGCAGGAATGTCTCCAGGAATAGATGGCAGCCCTATAGAAGCTTGGAAGGTAGGAGGGAAGAAAGTGATAAAGAACTGGAACATTTTGTACCCTAACTGCAGTCATCCCTGTTGGCATTTAAGAATCTGGCTACCAAATACATCACTTCTCAAAAATTGCTAATAATTAACCCCCGCAAGCGGGCTACTTACCAGAGATTATGGGACTTAGTCATCAATCAGGAGTAGAAAGATAAACAGTTACCCCCTATTAGACATTTCAATTCACCTCTCCTACACTAAATCTCTTAACATGTTCATTCCTTCTTTATTACACGTCTCCCATTTTGGTCTTGGACTTGGAGTTGTTTGATATTTAATTTCCCCCATTTCTACAGGAATATGTTGGTTGATTAAGGTGAATTTTAATATGATATGTGTTTATCCAACACTACCTTATTTGCTATGTATCTGGAGACCTCTTGTTCTTATTGGCACATATGTATATAGGTTATATTTTGGTTCACTTATATTTACCTGTGTAGGATTAATCCATGTATTACCGTAATAATGTTTTTTTTTTCTCTTCCTTTGCATCTGTAAAATCAATAACATTGCGTTTTGAAAAAAAAAAAAAAAGGAGAGGAAACACCGTCCTAGAAGAAAACTCTGGTGATTGTAATACCTAAAGATGGTAACGACAGATCAGAATCTGCTTCATATAGGCCCAATTCAATTTTAAACCATAAGTTTTATGTCTATAATAGGTAAAATAATGGCAAAGGTGTTGCTAAAATTAATAGATATGGATCACTTTGGTGTTGTAGAAGGAAAGCAAACATTTGACAACATTAACAGAACAATGAGATCCAGAGGGAAGCAGAATATAAGAAAATACCACTGCTGTTGGTGGATCTTGATGCAGAGAAAGCATACAACAGAGTAAGCTGTGATTTTATAAGTAGTTAATGGAAGTATGGGCATTCTCCTATACGATAATAAGGTTAATTAGGAGGATATATGAGGGATCTGAGGCAAATATTAAAATGGGATGATTCCTCTCTGTTAAGTTGTGTCTGATCAAAGGAACCAGGCTGGAGAACCCTCTTTCCTCTTTGTTATTTTCATTACATTTAGAGCCTCTGGCAAAGCAAATAAGGGACTAAGAAATTCAAGGATATAACTGAGATGGTAATAAAGAAATGCTGGCATTATTTACAGGTGTTATTATTTTGTACCTGATAAAACCAGAAAAGGACACCTCAGAGTTGTGGAACATTTTGAGCCAGTTCCACGTCTTCTTGGGATATAAAATTAATAAAGATAAAACAAAGGCTATAGCTGTAAACTATGTACCCACATATGAATTGTTTCATCAATACTCATATTTATGAGGACAAGAGAAAATGAAGTATTTAGGAGTATGGAGTGAAAATAATTCTGTCATAGCAGCTAAAGATATGTGGCCAGAGCCTAAAAAAAGACAACACAAACACTGAGAAACTGGAAGGTCTTGTTTAAGGAGATGGATAGCAAGATACAACCAGTGAAAAGTCTTTAGTCCCTTTAGTTTTATACACAGGTCAGGCATTATTTTTATCAACTAGAGGAGAAGTTGTGAACAGTAATTAATAAAGAGTTCAAGGATTTTATCTGGGAGGGGAAGAATGCAAGGGTCAAGTGGGATACGTTGATTCTTCCAATAGAAGAAGGTGGTTTAAGATTACCATATTTAAAAGGATATTTTAGAGTTACACAGTTAAGGCTCATATACATAATAAAAATAGAAAGCTACAATTCAAAGTGGATATGGATGATGATAAAGCAAACAGAAATTCAAGAAATAAGTAGAGAGTGGGATTTTGGATGCAGAACCTTAAGGAGAATCACAACTTCAATACAAAATATTATATTCATAAAGTAACAAAGTATTAAGAACTAAGCCAACACGAGACTGGAGAAAAGAGATTATGCCAACAGGGATGACTGCAGTTAGGGTACAGAGAATAGGCAAGAGGGGGGTGGAGATTACTGGAGAAAACTGGCAAATTAATCAAGAAATTGAGAGCAAATAGGTATAGAGGGAAAGGTAATAGCATGGGAAGAAGCCAAAAAGACATCCGAACTACAGGGAGAAGCTGCCCTCCCTATCATGGATTGATATCAGAGAGTAGGTAAATAGAAAGGGATAAGGGAACCCTAAGTGAAAGACCTGCTCTGGTAGAGTTTTTAGTAGAATCTAGAGCAAAAGCTGCTGTTAAAAAAGGACAATTAGTACATCATATAAATATTGCACAATAACTATAGAAATCAATCAGAAGAAATTAAAAATGTTGGAAAAAGAGACTGGATAAGCAATTCTCAAGGAAACAATGCATGGACATATGTATAGTCTAGAAGGTTTAGGATTGTTGCTTGGATGTGTTTGCATAAATATTTTTATAGTCTAAGCAGACTCCAAAGAATTTTTCCTCAGATAGACTGCAACTGTTGGAGTTAAGATGGGGGTGAAAGAGGTAACTCCAAACATATGTTATGGAAGTTTAATGAGACTTTAAAATTCCTTACAGAGTATTTTGTATGAAATACCAGGGCGAGTCAATGGGTTTAACTAAGAATTTTTTTTTTTGAGTTGGGACACAGGCTCTGAATTTCCTAGACATTTCAGCTTTGCTAGGTTTAATTCTGGTGGATGCCAAAAAGCAATTCCTAGAAAATGGAACTCAAAGTCTAAAACAAATGTACTTGTTGTTCCGAATATTGTAAGTGAGATAAAAGAATTGGAAGTGGGATCTTTAGAAAAGGGTAGGATCCAATTACACAGAAAAAGGAAATGGAAATTGTAGAGAAAATATATGCAAAATAATGTTTTGGAAGAGAACTGAGGTTTAAGGCAAAGCAGGAATTGAGCAATTTATGCAATGAGGAATTGATTATAATTATGCAAAGAATATATGTGATATATATATTTGCAACTGTGAATATGGTTTGTTTTCTTTTACATAAATGTATGTTTGCCTATTGCTTAAGTGATCATGCAATAAAGGTGTTAAAAACATACCTTTGGTATAAACACTATCATTCTATCTGGGAGAAGGAATGATCTCACTCAAAAGTAATGTTGGAATATGTATAATGTTCCATAAGTTCCAAAGACTTTAATGCAGCAAGCTTCATGCAATCCAAAGGACGTGAATGGAAATCATTTGTTCCACAATGTAGTACAATAACACCATACAACAAGTGTTCCTGGAGAAATTTAATTAACAAATGTGATGCATCAATTATTTTCAAACTTGATAAGGAAGGAACTGCAATCTTGGAAGAATCTAAGCTACACAACGTTCTCCTGCCATTCTTCAATACCAAGTATGAAAGGACTAAAATCTTATTCTTTTTTTATTTTTAAATGGATCCTTTATAACAGGAACAGCAAAAGGTTTACAATCTGTACAATAAGTAACTAATTTGCTCTTTAAGTACAGTTGCTCTGTACAAGACTCAATTCATTATCCACATTATCACTATATGTGGATTTACATTCAATTTCTAAACAAGCAGCAGGTATTCAAACCACCTAAGGCATGCCTCTTTAGCTTTTGATTATTTAACCAAGTTTCACTAGGTACAAAATATTCAGAAATATTTCCATGTCTTTTACTAATTTGTTGGGCTAATAATTTACTACTATCTTGAAAAAAAGCTCCGAAACCTTCTCTCCTCCAGTTCTGTCAGGTTAATCAAGGACCATTTGCTCATCAGAAGAAGTAAGGTCTTCTGTATTGGATACACATTCAGCATCCTTACCCTGACCAATATTGTACCCCCCCATTTTTTTTAAAGATTCTTTTTTCTTATTCTCTTTTTCCTCTTCTGACCCATCTCCACATCTCTTGCTAATAAAGTTGAGCTAGCAGAATTATGTTCTATTTTTTGTAATTTTTTTTTTCTATTATAACTAATTTTATTTATTTAGCCTTTGTTGACCAGGTTAGTCCAACTAGGCTAGTAGTCGTTTTTCAGGTGACAGCCAAGGTCGTATTTATACAACTAGGGGAAATTTGGCCAGGGCATTGGGGAACTTCCCCTACTCTTTTCGGAGAGTAAGGAGAAACTGGGTGTGACACTTCCGATTAACATTTCGGGCACAAAGGAGGCCTGGAGAAACTGGACGCAAGATGGAGGCATTATTCACAGCAGAAAATGAAAAGGAAGGTGTGGAGACAAAACAGAGTTGGACAACCGTTGTTCAAGTGGCAAGATCAGGGTTGAGAGATCAGAGGGGTTGCTGCTGAAGTAGATTGTGGGAACAAAGGAGAATGTAGATATGAAGTTTAATGAACTTTAACAGGATTTGGAGTATATTTCCAAAAATATTTGTTTTCTGATTCAAAATCAGAATGTGTGCTTACAACCCTTCAATTGGTAGGGTTGTGGGATGATTATTTAAAAGAAATGGTCAAGTAGAGCGAACTGGGGAGTGAAGCAGTGGCATCATGGGCTGATATGGACAAAATCCACGAAGCAGAGGGAAGAGAAATTATGGAAGAGAAGAAATGTTATGCTTCAATGGTGAAAGAAGGAAATAAAGTAAGAGAGGGAGGAGGAGGAAGAGAGACTCCGAAGAAGAATTTCTTTGTGTGCCTTAGTGTAAAAAAAAAAAAAGAATTGGAAAGCTACAAAGTATGGCATACAGTTACTGTACCCTTACGAATATCACCTAACAAGGTAAGAACAATCATTCATACAAACAGCGAGACTTACTGTGATATTATATTTGAAAATGAACAATATATGGAAGGTTTTCTGTAAAATTTGAGGAAAAGAAGGAATACAATCCATGGAATACTTTTATAGTATAAACTTTCTATACAGAAACAAAAAAAAAGGAGAACTGATATACAGTTTTGGACTGAAGCAGATAAGGAGGTATTAAAGGACTATTTAAAAAGTGTTTGCAAGGAAGTATTGGATGCTATAAAAGTTTATGAACCCAACATGGGTTTAGACCAGCCCATAGTACAAGTGCCATTCTCTCCTTCACCAACTTAATCAACCAGAACAGGAATCTGTGCAAACTAACATCAGCCATAATTTTAGACCTATCAAAAGCTTTTAACATGGTCAACCATCTCAAACTTCTTGACTCCCTCACTGATCTTGGACTAGCCACTGATTCACTAGCCTGATTTCAAAGCTACCTAATAGACAGACAGCAAGCAGTCAGGTGGGATAACAAACTATCCACACTGCTCCCTATTACAACTGGAGTCTCACAAGGATCAATATTAGGCCCTCTGTTATTTTCCATATTCATTAATGATCTCAACAAGATCACCCAAGATGCAACTGTCATACAATATGCTGATGACTCCACACTAGTCTGCTCAGCCACCAACCCCCTCACACTCCTTTCCACTAGCCAACAAGTCTTCAAAACTACAAAAGCTTGGTTTCTCAGTAAAAACCTGCTGCTCAACCTGAAAAAGACCAAACTACTAATTTTCAAACCTAATAAATCCAACTTAGACACTGATTCTCTCAATATTATATCTAATGATGGTACTATTATCTCCCCAGACTCCCACACAAAACTACTGGGTGTTACAATTGACAACAAATTGAAGTTTGACCTGCACATAAATCAAATCATCAAAAACATACACAGAAAATTAGGCAGTCTGTACAAAAATAAAACATGCCTAAATCAACAGACTAAAATTACTATGGCTCAAATTATGCTACTATCCACACTTCTATATGCTGCCCCTATCTTCACAACCTATCCAAAACTGAAATTACAAAACTAGAAAAATGTTACAATCAAATTGACAAATCTGCCACAAAAGCTCCCTACCGTTCACATCATTGCCACTCAATAAACCAACTAAAGTGACTTGAACTTCGAAATCTCATTACCTTCCACCAACTAGTTTTCACTAAAAAAACTCCTACTAAATCCAGACAAAATACCTACACTATCAAATTTACTTAAAATACAGAAAAACCCAAGGCAACTACGATGTAGTGACAGGACCTTAATCAAGGTCACCAGAACCAACAACTCGGCAGGAGAATCCCTATTTCCAAACTACATAGGAACAATCTGGAACTCACTGCCCCCTGATATTACCTCAGCAAATTATATCACTAAGTTTAAACATATACTAAAGGAACACCTACTTATCAATAGACAATGCCCATGCCTTCCCCCAGGCTGACCCTCTATACCCACTTCTCCCTCAGGTCTTTCTCATTCTACCGCTGCATACTAACCTACTGCATGTACTAGTATTCTCAATACTCAAACCTCATCTGCCACAAGCTCTACTATACTCCTGAAAGCTCTCTACTACTCACTGTACACCCCACCTCTCTTATACCATCATACTCAAACACAATATTGCTAATTTGCACACATCTATGAGCAAATTAGACATGCTCTCATTAATTCAAGTAAAAATTGCTACACATACAACTAACCCATCCTGCTACTACAATTTACAGCTAATATATATTTTTTCTTTCTCTATGTACCTTTAAAATGTTATGTTCTGTACTTGGTCTCCATATCTGTGAAATGACTTTGTATATGTATACTTGCCTTTTGCATATTTACAAACTCTGGAGCTTTGCTCCCCGGGCCTGTGCTGAAATTGGACATTTATCCAGTTGGATTCTCTCAGTCAACAAATGTAAAATAAATAAAATAAAAAATAAAATGATGAAAGAGGTTTATGGAGTGGGGGATGGAATTATGTAATATGAAAATGGAAAACGACAACATTATGCATATTCCAACATAATAATTACTGAAGGTAATAGAGAATATGCAAGATACATGGGGAAACCAAAATCGTACTTTTTTTGTGGAAAAGAAATGATCATTTAATAAGCAATTGTAACAAAAGAAAATGATTTTGTTTGTGGGGAGGTGGGGCATTTAGCAAAAAAGTGTAAACTGATGTGGGAAAACAGGACATGATTCAAATAAATGTGATGAATAAGTGCATGCTGAATTAGAACAGATGAAAGAACATGTGCATGATATCAATAATAATATAGGGGATGAACATTTAAAACAAAATATTGCACAAGAGGAAGATATGAAAGGAAAAGAAAACTGAAGAAGCAATCAGTATTGGAAACAAGTGAAGAGGAAGATAGTAGATGGAAGATAGTAAGGGGTAAAAAGGTTCAAAAGGGAGAAGAGTAAAAGATAAGAAAATAAAAATTAAAAATGTGATTATGAAAGAAAATAAAAAGAAAGATAAGGATTAAGATGAAAAGTATGAAATTCAAAAGAACCTGAGGGTCTTATCAATAAATAGTAACACTATAAACAATATTGAAAGACGGTAAGTAGTACTGGAATGGTGTATGCTAACTATATGTATGTAATAATTCAAGAATATACAAGAATTCTAGCAGAAGATGAAAGAAAACAAGTGGAAAAATTATGGGGTGGGAATACTGTGAGGAACATGGGAAGAGATGCATGTTCAGGAATTGCTGTATTATGTAATGAAACAATTAACATCTTAGATTATAGTAGAGTTAGGAAGAATAACAGTATTAGATTTAAAATATAACAAGGGTGTATAAAGAATTATCACTATATAAGAATATGTTACAAAAAAAGGAAGAGAAGAAATGTTTAAAAAAATTTTGAATTATGAAGGGGTAGGCATGGAAATAATATTAGCGGGAGATTTTAAGAGAATTATGTTACAATGATATATGAATTTATAAAAAGTTGAAAGCTATATATATATATATATATATATATATATATATATATATATTTATTTATATATATATATATATATATATATATATATATATATATATAAAAATGGGTCCTCTTCGAATGGTCGACATTTCACAATGTTGACATTCATATGGGCGACACCATATGATCGACATTTCCGGCATCTCCTTACAGTGCGTAATGGAAAGATTTCCACTTCCGCACTGTAGTGCGATCTCGGAGTTGGTATATTTATGTTGCGGTGGGTGTGGGGGGGCGGAGCCCCCTTGCTAGCAGCATTAAGGTAAGTTTTTCTTTTGTTTTTTATGTTCTACTTGTATGGTCGACATTTCAAATGTCGATCATATGGTCTTGATATGAATTTCGACATTGTGAAATGTTGAACATATCAAGTAGACCCATATATCTATATATATATATATATATATATATATATATATATATATATACGTACACACACACATATATATATATATATATATATATTTATATATATACGGATTCACTTTATAAGCTCGAAATTCTGAAATCTCGAATTTCAGAATCTCAAGCCTATAAAGTGGAAAATCCAAATACCCAACAGCGCACAATTACGAAACCCTAAATCCCGAAACCGCAAAACTGCGAAATTCAAACTCCCAACACTTTCAAACACCAATACAACACACACACACAACTAAACAAGCACACACACCTACCCTTATTATATACGGGGGTAAGCCCCCCTGCACCCCCCCACACACCCCCACTTAAATATTCTAACTCCAAGGTCGCACTACATACACACACACAAAACCCCACCACACAAACTACAATCTTCTCACACACACACATCACAGTAACAAAACACACTAACACACACTACAGCCTCTACCCAACACCCTTACACACAAACACTTACCTGAATCCACAAACGCAGTGCAATACCAGAACCACTAATTCAAAATCTCCCGCATTCGAGATTTTGAATTTTGTGCTTCTGGGGTTGCGATCTTCCGATCCTTTCACTTTATGAGCTCGAGATTCTGAAATTCGAGATTTCAGTATTTTGAGCTTATAAAGCGTTCCCAGAGATATATATATATATATATATATATATATATATACATATATATATATATATATATACATACATACATGGGATAAGTGCACACTGTACATATAAAGAAGTGAAATTAAGACAGAAATTGATTAGTTTATATTAACTGATACCTTGAGAGTCATACAGAAAGGTAGTACAAAACAGACAGTTTTTCAGATCATTTAGTGATATGGATAGAAATAAAAGAAAATGAAGAATACATAAAGATAGGAAAAGGAATTAAATGATTAAATAAACTGGATATACATGATGAAGAGAGAAAATAACTGGATCCATTATGGAAAGACCGGTTTTACTTCATATTGCCGAAATGCTGAAATATCAAATTTCAGCATTTCGACAGTATAAAGCCGAAACCATCACAACACCGGCACTTCACAATCACGAAACCACAACATCGAGCACAGCATACAGCACACAACACACAAACCATAACACCCACACCACAAAACAATTAAATACAACAAAACAAGACACAAGCCCCCCTGCACCCCCCCATACCCCCACTACTTATATATACTAACTCCGAGATCACACAAACAGTAAAAAAAAAAAAGAAAAAAAACACACACAGTCAACACAAACACTCATACCTCCACCTCCCTGCCCTTACCCACTTGTACAAGTTACAAAAACACTCACTCACCTTAAGCTGCACACACCATCCTAGCCAAACACTTCCATAAGATAAAGTAAATGCATAAGTGCGAATTCGACATAGTCCTATTCACGCTTATGCACTTTCGCTATTTTGAAGTTTCGGCTTCATGGACACGAACTGCTGAAATTCGATATTTCAGCAATTCGTGATTATGATGTGAAACCAGAAAAACAATATAAAAATGATAATGTTCTATAATAACTGGATCAACTGGTGGATTAGTTTCAAAGGGATATATAAAAAGTGTTTTCAGCATGTCAAATGAGGAAGAGAAAGAATTAAAAACAAAAATATAGGATGTTAACTCAAACAGTATTCAGAAAAATACTAAGAGATAATAGAAACTTCAGTAAAAATGAGAAAGAAATTTATGAAAAGAATCAAGAGAAAATTAAGAAAATGTTATGTAAGTACAGATACTTTTTACAACGGGAAAAAAGTAGCAGCGCCATATTTGAACAAAATGGTGAAAAAAATGAGACAGTAATAAGACAACTGGAGAACACTGAAGGAAAAAAGCAAATACACAAAAAGAAATACTTGAAGTAATATAAAAGAATATAAAACTACAGTTAAGAAGAAAGAGATAAAGAGAAACTAATATGGGAAGTAAGTAAGCGAAGTAAAAAATAAGAATGAGATTACGAAAAGAAGTATAAGTATAAATCAAGTGAAGTTTTAAAAGACTTGGATAAGGAAATCACAATGGGCCTAGATGGAATTGAGAATCACATGTATTACAATATGAAAAACTGGCAGAAGTTATGTTTTGTAAAGTTTCTAAATGAATGGTTAGAAGGGATAAAGGAAAAGGGGATTTGTATAGGAGCTATGAAATTTATATGGAAGAAAGAGGATATTAAGAAATGGAGGCAAACAGTATTAAATAATATGGATTACAAAATATTCATGAGAGTAACAGGGAAAAGATTAGCTAAGGGTATAGACAGAATGATGGAACCTACAATTTTTAGAAAAAAAGAAAGTCAAGATTTATTATGGGCATTATGAGAAGTAACAGATATTATAAATAAAGTAGAAGCCAAAATATTGATTGGAGATGTAAACAAACTTTTTGTTAGAATACAATATGATAAATTAGAAGCATATTATAGGATTACAATGCAAATGACAAAGTAATAAAAGTCATTAAATCAGTATATGAGAATAATGATAATAAAATAATACTAAATGGATGATTAAGTAAAGAAATAAGATTAGAATGTGGCGTAAGACAAGGCTGCCCATCAATTAGTACTTTATGTTAGCAATGAATGTGATTGTAAGTACAATGAATAAAAATATGGAAATAGCAAGATGCAGGATGATACAGAGTATTTATATACCAGTATTCCTTACTTATGCAGATGATATACTCTTAGTTACTAAAGATAAGAAATGGATGGAAGTAGGAATTAAGAAATTAAATAGATAATTAAAAATGCTTGGTTTGACTATAAACAAGGACAAAAGTGAATCATTTGATGAGACAGAAGGTATTAAGTTTAACAAAGAAGTGGAAATATTAGGAAAAACATTTGGGAATAACATAAACAAGGAGGCACAATGGGAGAGACTGCTACAAAAATTAAGAGAAATGTGTACATTTTGGAAGACATACAGATTATCATACAAGAAAAAGGTTATTTAAAAAAATTCTATCTTATTAGGTAAGACTGCCTACTTAGCATGTATATATACATGATTCCAGCAAAATATGAAAAAAAAATGTTGCTGACCATATTCTCATTTATATGGGGATAAAGAACCTGGTAAGAAGAGGAATGCTGTATGTGCAAGAAAAACAAGGAGGATTAGGATTATTAAACCTGATTATACAGATTAAATGCAGCCACATGTAATAAGTGTTGAAAGGATTAAAAGAAGAAAGAAATATTGCGAATGATACAATTAAATATGAAGAAGTCTGGACAAACCTAAGACATGAGAAAAGATGCAACACTGTTAATAATGAGGTTCAAAATTATCAAAATAACAAATTACTATAGAAATTAAAAATGGAAAACATAAAAAAATATAGTAAAGAATGATATGAAAATGTAATAAGGGAATGTTATTATATCTATCCATGGAAAAATTTAGACAATGAAAAAAGAAGTGCTATTAAACCCCAGCTTGTATGGAGTAAAAAAAAAATGTATGAATGCAACGATTTTATGTGGAGGTTAATGATAAATAAATTGCCTGTTAATGCAAATATGCTATATAAAAGAATTCAAGAAATAATAAATAATTATTGTGGTGAATGTGAGATGGTCAAACATGTGTTCTTGAATTGTATAAAAATTAAAAACTATGGGAAAAGTTAGATGAAATTAAAATATTCAATGATGAGAACAATTGTGAAAAATATAAATATGAATATTATGCTGATAAAAGAATGGAAGAAGCAAAAGAAATGGATAAAAAAGTTATTCTATGTTTTGTGGGTTTATATGGAATGAAAGATTTAATGAGATTAAATATAACGGAAAATAGATATTTGTTGAAATTAAAAAAATACATTATGGTTGTGGAAAAAAGTGGGGGGAATAATTAAAACTATTAACTTATAAAGATACAGGATGTTTAAATGTAAACTAACAAAAAATTATGTATATATTGCAAATAATGTAAATAAGATGCACTCAATAAAAAACCCTACTGTTCTGATAGAAGCCTTGGGATATTTTACATCCTCGAGTGCAAACTCAAGTAGATGGGACCTCAGTTTAACATCTCATCCAAAGGAGAGCACATTCAGAAATGCAGCACTCCCCCCTTATACTGCACTGCAGTGTTAGCAATTGATCGACCTTGTATAGGAGGAGAACCCACAGCCTTCTGCACCAAAGGCATGTGTGCTACCTGTTGCGCCACTGGCACGGACATACTGTTCTCACCGATGATAACTTTATTTTATTTTTTAGTAGTCTTCTATTTTATATTGGCCTGAGTATCACCTGAGTCACTAATGCTACTTGTCTAGACACTCGAAACAAGTTTATCCTCAACTTTAATATCCAGGCTAACTACATTTAACATCACCTCTTTGGCTGATTCAATGTTTGTTGGAGTATCATGTGTCTGGGTTTTACTTAAGATACCATCTTTACTTAGAATACAACTTATACAAATAACAACCAAAAAAGAAGGCAAATTAAAACTGGGTGGTAAAGCCTATGTGTATAGTTCATTCAACCTATACCCAGCATTTTCTGTATAATTATTTGTTGACAGTGCATTTTACTAGATGCAATATATTTATCAGCATTTTTTTGATATTAGCAAAAGATGTTTGTGTTGATAAAGTTTTTACACTTTGTTGAACAAGCTTGCATCAACATAGTGATTAAGATCATCCTTCCAAGATAATATACAGTTGTGTAGTCTCGACACTTACACGAGCCACTTATAGACCAAACTTTTATTGTAAGCGCTTTCGAAGGGGCAAGTACCCCAACTTCTTCAGACAAATTATACAGAATAAAACCTCCTATATATATATATATATATATATATATATATATATATATATATATATATATATATATATACCATCAGTTAAAACATAATTGAATAATTGCTAAACCACTTATTCAATTACCATATATAACGACACCATGGCATATTCAGTTAAGAAAAAAAAAAAAAAAAAGGAAAATTCCCCCTAATCACTTTTAAAACCTTTTCAACAAACATTCATATACATAATAAAACTTATTTTACATATTAAAAAACGTATTATACATGAACAAATGCTTAATGTCACATGATATATAGCTTTATAACATTTGTAACTAAGTATAACAAATTATAAATATATATTCATTTGAAGTAAAACATTAGTGTTATGCAATGCCTAATAACCATTCCTATGGCTAATGCTAAACATACATAAATACTTTGTATTGCTTTTTAATGTATCGAACATTTATTTTATTATGCAGAAAACTACAACACTATATTTCAAGGATTTCACCATGCATAAAAAACATATATCATGTGACATTAAGCATTTGTCCATATAGAATACATTTTTTAATATGTAAAATAAGTTTCATTATATATATGAATGTTTGTTGAAAAGGTTTTAAAAGTGATTAGGGGGAATTTTCTTTTTTTTTTTTTTTAACTGAATATGCCATGGTGTCGTTATATATGGTAATTGAATAAGTGGTTTAGCAATTATTCAATTATGTTTTAACTGATGGTATAGAGATTATTATGTTTTAACTGATGGTATAGAGATTATATATGTATATATATATATATATATATATATATATATATATATATATATATATGAGGAGGTTTTATTTTGTAAAATTTGTCTGAAGAAGTTGGGGTACTTGCCCCTTCGAAAGCGCTTACAATAAAAGTTTGGTCTATAAGTAGCTAGTATAAGTGTCGGTATTTCCGCTAATGCTCTGTTTGTTATTTTTTTTTAGTTTTAAGTTGTTGAATTCTACAGTTTGTCATGTCGGGCGAAAATGGAGTTGCTGCACTACATAATGGAGTTGCTTCACAGCCATTATATACACAGGATGATGATCCCGGTATTGGTGCCACCCCAATTCCCTCAGAGGTGAATGCCCCAGGGAATTTAACGATGTTAGTCAATTTATTGCTGGGGCATGTGGAAGCCCTATCACAAAATGTGGACTTGAATGTAAGGCTGAATTCCAGTCAGCCCCAGTCTAATACAGGAAGAGATGCCAATAACCTCAGAGCTTCTACCGGAACGACTAGGTCACAACAAGTGACGCCTAATGGTAATGGCGTGCACATCGACATGGTGCGTGGAAATGTTATCAGAGAGGGGTCGGAGACTATACCGAGCAATAATTCGCATCAAGGGCTATTAAATATTGGTCCTTCTATTCCCTCTATGGCGAGTTATTTAAACTACAGGGATTTTTTTACTAATTCGAGTCTGGAGCAGACCGACTCGAATTCAGATGGTAGGGTGACTACTCTTACCGAAATGCTTAATGATTTTGATCTTAAGCTTTTTAAGTGCAGAAAGCTACAACTTGAGGTCGCTTATCTCCAGGAGTGTATTTCTAGGAAGATTATACCCAAAGGGTTTCTAGGAAATTATACCCAAAGGGTTACGCCAGTGGCGTTACCCTGTTGGACTTGTTGAAAATTCAACATTTCATCAAGAACTTTTTGCCTTATTTGATCGGCAAGGCTCTAAATTTTTGTTTTCCCTTATTAATTTTTATAACGTTGAAATTGGTAATTTGAAAGGGGAATTAGAACTTTTAGAACACTCTATATGTGCTGACATTGATTTCCCTAGATATAAGTATGATTATATCAGAATTTTCACTAGCATTGAGGCTACTCTAAGTAAACTGTTGGCAAATAAAAAAAGAAAGATGGACAGAGACTTGAAAGAATATGCTAACAAAAAAGCTTACGTCCCTCCCCCATTGGTTTCACAGGGTCAATTGAGCAATGAAGTATATAATAATAGGGTTTTAAGTTGTTGAATTCTACAGTTGTGTATATTCTCTTTAAGGAAATCTCTAATATTTTATACTTAAAGTCTGTTTAACTTAGACTTTACTCTCAAGTATACCATACAACTGTTTTAATTTTAAACGATTCATACATATACTACTGTCTTTTGAAGGTAGAGTCAATAAAAACTCTTCACACCATCACACTGTACTAAAAAGTTTGTTTAAATCATTGAAAGTAAACTGATTAAATGCATCCACAATTAATAGGTTAAGCCTTGAGAACCAAAACTCACTTCATAAAAAAAAGTCTATAAGTGTTTTAAGATTGTCTGTTTTATTAACTTGAGCAGAAGCTATGAAAATTAGGAGAGCTGCTAACCTTTTAAAGTATAAAATATAAGTCAATTATTGTTATCCATAAAGTAGAATTCTGTAAGGCTCTGAGATAAACCCAAAAACACAAAATTACACAATCATGCAAAGACGTGAAAAGCACTTCTTCATATTTAGGTGCAAATATACATCTGCTCATATAGACTGGTTTAAATAGTCTTGAGCAGCTAACAACTGACTGCACAAGTTTATCGACAAAGATCAGCAGTTCCTCCCACAACAAAAAGATATATAATGTGTGTGTTCCCATCACCTTTTTGCCCTTTAAAGAATAGAAGGTTAGACATAAGATAAAAATGAGAACTTAATTTAAGTGTTTGTGAATTCAGATACTCCTTTTTGAAATGCACCTTCTTTCTCTTAGACATGATATCTTTGAAGAATAAAGCCACAAAAACAAACATTCACCTCAACCATATTCAGGAAATCAACAATCTCCAATTCCTATCTGTATTATGCAAGTAACCATCCATACTCACAAAAGAGAGAGCTTGGTCAAAGCCAATTATTAGACTGGCCAGGGTAACATCAAGCTGCAAAATGTTCTTAACAGATTATGAAGCTTTAAGTACAATGTTTTTGGAGAGAGAAGTTACGCCTTAAAACTGCTGAACGAGATAAGACATGAAATAGTCAGGGATGGAGTACAAAATTTGTGCCATTTCTTGGACAAGTAAAAATGAGTGAAAATGCCAATAATTCAGGACCACATACAGAAAACATTTTTTTTTGTGACCAAGAGAAGACTGAGAAAACCCTGAGATGATATACAGCTTATGTGCCTCTATCTTTACAAAATAGGATAAGGCAAGCCATTAAAATGAGAAATAAGCAGCGTAACAGGTTTCAAAGGATGAGGTGGATTAAAGAAGGAATGATGAAAAATGATTTGATCAGTCTGAAGGAGGTGTAGGTTCCAAGGACAAGACAGATTACTACTACCTAAACAAAATCCTCATAAGCAAGGCTAAGATTTTGGTTAATTTTTGGTGAATCCTCTGATGGACATGTTCTATAAATCACTAGTCAGTACAGACACCCCACTGGACTGGAAGAAGGCAATGGCAGTACTAAAAAAGGAAGGAAGCACAATAAACACTGGAAAAAACATATCAGTCAACTCTAAGGATTACAGAAATCATGCTGAGGAAAGGTTGTGACATATCTGGACTGCAGTTGCCTCCATGACATGACTGGCATTGACTCTTACACAGCCAGTGCTGCCCATATAATATACAAACCAGTTTTATGAATGGGTTAAAATGTAACTGGACAGATGAATACAGCTTGGACTACATCGATTTCAGCAAGGCATTCGGCTTGGACTCTTAAAAAATGCTACTGATGAAGCTCAAAGTGGGTAAAAAATAGAATACTGAAATGGGTCAAAAGTGATTAGAATGGAAGAATCAGAGTGACAGAAAAAGAGACCTCTCTCAGGGAAAAAGGGTGACAAGTGGTGTACTGTAAAGGTCAGTTTTAGACACAGTTCTATTAAGAATGCTTACTTCTAACATACTAGTAAGCGATGAGAACAGAGTTAAAGCACATTCAAATAATACCAGGGCAAAGGCCATGACACAAGAGAGTGTGGATAGCAAAAGAGTGAGCTGGAAAAACTGATAAAATAGACAAAGAAGAAACTGATATAATTCAGTACAGGCAAATTCAAATCAGTGCGTATTGCATACAGTAAACTGAGGATTTGAATTAAAGCAGAAAGACCAAGAAGCAGCTCTGGGAATAGTGATAACAGAACTACCGGACCATTAAATGCAGAAAGAGAAAGATGTCTATAAGGACAAGAGAGTTATTCTCCCACTCTACCATGTGCTGGATGGAGTTCATTTGCAATACAAAATGCAGTCCTGGGGGCTACACATTACATGAAACACTGCAAAGGAATGTAGTCATGGATCTGTAAAGATTGGACAATGAAAAGAGGCTCCCATAAATCAGACTCTACACTGCAACAAGAAGATAGGGAGGGGAAGTGATGTGATCTGACAGCATAAGCTTATAAAACTAGAAGGGGAAAGGATGGAACAAGGAGTAAGGATCAGAGAGCAGAAAGGGTATAATTTGTAAATAGATGAAACTCCAAGCTGGTCTACATGAAACAATGGAGAAGAAGCAAGGATGGATGCGCCAACTTCCAAGTGTTAACTGCAATAATGCATTTTGTATGAATGAATGCCAGTCAAACTCTGGAAAAGATGTTAACAGTGTGTAATCTTGATTCAATGTATATATCACAGTAGTATAAAACTTAACACTGAAAAAAACTGGCAAATTGATAGTGCTACTCAGCCTCCCCAAACAAAATATTACAAAGATCCTTCCTCTCCCCAAAATAAACTTACAAAGTAATTTTAAGTGTAGAAGCAACAAGGGCCCATTGAGTTAGAAAAGTCTTAAACCCACTGGAACTGATGCTCGTTTAAGTTACTTTGCTGAGATCAGTACTATGTACACAGGCAGATGTCCTCATCTCACCGACTTTTATGCAAATGCAACAAACTACTAATATACTTTTATGCCAAAAATTTTCAGCATGTATCTGGTCTATGGTGCTGACCATCTGTTGCACCCAGATGTCCTTCCTCCTACTACTGTCATACTAGAAGGTGAAGCCAGTACAGCAGTCCAGTGTAGTGTCATCCTTAGTCCCATAGGGATTTCATTCTCGAGTCTTAGCTCTCTCTGGTGGACAGCATGGCATATACAGCGGCCAACTCATACACACTGATGTGTGATTTAACACATCACTGGTACCTGTGTTATGATAATCTCCAGCAACATTTTATAACCTTTCAAGGCTAACACATGGATTCCACCAGAAAATGCTCCTACAGCAGAGGTCCCAAATGCTGCCTTTCCACAACAGCTTTCTGATACCAAGCTCACTTTTCAAATCCAGAATGTCAGCTGCAGTCCAGAGCCTTGTCACTGTGCTATTGTTTTGGTATTTTGGTATTCTGTAATCATCTTTGTTTAATGGTACTCGGCAACTTGTATTACCTGCCATTTGCACCCCTCAACACAGCTCCTCCCATAGCAGCACTCATGCACAAAAAAAAAAACGATAACCAAAGAAAAAACAGAGCTATTCTAAAGGGGAAAACAAGAATATATGACGGTGTTTTAAAATAAATACTAGCAATGTAGTTTACTGAAGCCTTGTATTCACATAAAAAGCTGTTGTGCTCATGTTTGCAAAGCACTGGGGGGGGGGTGCTAACAGCAACAGCCTTAAGATTCAGTCAGCTACGAACTCAGATGTGGATACTGATGAACATTGGTACTGAAGTATGGTTTACCAATCTACTGTAGCACAGTGATAAAACTATGTATGATGTGGCAGCCATCATGCAAGTGGTCCAACTTTCACTTACTGCTCAAAATTACTCTAGCCATGCACAATGTTTCAAAGTCTTTTTCCTTTGTATAATCATTCTTTCTCTCTAACAGCACGACGTTTGCTATTCTCTCACAATCTCAATCTTCTCTTTAAAGTCTATTCATCACTGTGACCAGCTCTTACAAAATTCTTTCATTCCTCCTGTTCTTTTCCACAATACATTCATGTCTTCCTGTATCTCATTACATTTTCTTCATTCTCTTGTAAACCTTGTTTACCTTTACCAATTTAAATATCTTCATTTTCCCCATATAGCACCATGAGCTATAAAATCAACTATTCCTTTTACTCCATTAATCTTTGTCTCTCTTGATATGAAGTTACTTTATAGAGAGTGAATTTCCTTTCACTACCTATTCTCATACTATATTTATCAATTAATTATATTTTTTTAGATTTATGTTCCATTTCTTGCTCACTTTCAAAAATTACAATTAAAATCACTTACTAATACTTCTTCTATATTAAGCACTAGCTATTTCATTAGGTCCTGAAACAACTCCAGTCTTTCAGTAAATCCCACATATGCATATACTGCAATAATTTATGAGTGATCTTCCATTTGAACCAACATCTACAGCTACTGCTCTCCCTTGTGTTATTATCTGCAGCATCCATTATTTCTATGTCCTTATTCCTCATTAAATCGGTTATGTCAAGAATTCCTCATGTCCCACAGATCAAATTGCTAGTCTTTTCCCCAATGCCTCAAGCTGCCCTTTTAAACTTCTTTATACTGATCCTGCATCCAATAAGAAAAATAGATCCTGTTTATACTAACTGGTATAAACAGAGATCTTTGGTAACTTTTTAAGCTGTTCCCTTTTAATGCTATTATACTAATGTTATCCCCTCTTCCTTCAATTTTTGTTTGTTTAAACCCCTAATTTATTTTTCTTTTCCTTCACATTTTTCACATGGTACCTTTCACACCCCTCCCCCTCTTCTGTTACTAATTCAAAGCTAATTTACCCTTCTTTAGTTCCTAAGCATTCACATCCACTGTTTGTAACTATTTCTAGTACAACAGTTTCAATTGAATGTTTTACCCAATTCATTTAACTTATGCTCAGTTTTGGCAGCATGTATTTCTTGCTATATTTCAGCCTCTTCTTATATACACAGTCAAGCCAAGATGCCTTTCTGATACATTCTACAGTACAATTTACAGTCTTTACTAAAATGCCCATTTCAATGTACTGTCTACCTCTCTTTATTTGGCTTTTATATGCTGTCCATTATTCTCACAAAAAAATGCTTGACCGGTTTCTGTAGAGGAACACTGCTCTATTTTTATTATCAGACTTTGCATTGAAAGTGGCACAGTCTATTTCTGTTCACTTTTAATACACTCATTCCCTGTCCATAATCCATGTTTATCAAAAGTATTCTTAAAGTCATACAAAGCTCCACAGTTCTCTCATAACTACGACTCAGTATCATTTCTTCCAGTATCATGTCCTAAACTGGAAAAACACTTGACATCTTGGCTGCACACTTAATTCATTTAATATAAAGCATTTTTTCACATCCAGTGGTTCTGTAACTATTCAGATTACTCTTTTTCCTTATCCATACTGATATCCATCAACTCTGCAAAACATCCTCACTTTCTTTCTTTTTACTAGCCACAGACGTTTTCTTTCCCATTTTCTTTACTCAGGCCTTATTAGACCAATCAAAGAGTGCAATGCCCTTTTAGACATGTATCTGTCCAGACACATGCAATAAATGTAATGCCTACAGATACACCTTACTAAAAGGATACAAGACCTAAAAAGTATGTCCTACATGGACTGACTCAAAGTAGTGTCACTGTACTCGGTGTCCTACAGACAGCTAAGCAGTAATCTGTCTGGCATACAAGGCATCCACTGACCCAGTACTTAAAGATTTACTGCACATCACCAAGTCAAATTAAATTTCTGTAGTAAGCTGTCTAGGGATCTAAACCTTTTCTGCAACATTAGCAGAACGGTTTGGAGGGGCAGGTACATTTTGCAGAGGATACTACTGCTCTGGAACAGACTCCCCCATCCACATAATACAAAGTTCAACTTGGATCTACAGAAGGAAAACAGAAAATGTACCCAAGGACTGTCCTACTAATGGATAGAGGCAGCTTCTAAATGCTTTGCCTCATGCAAGAGTTCCAAATTATCTATGGCATGATCCTAGTTATTCTCATTAGGGGTAATATATAATTATTGACCGTGGAATGGGCAATACTAGTCTCTAACCAAATGGATAAGTTAATTTGAGCACAAAAATGGACATTTGCTAGGCTTAAAATGGCCTGCAATGCAGTTAGTCTAGTACTTACCCATGTCCTTTTTCCTCAGTTAATTTTACTTGTCCTACACATACCCATTGTTTTTGAAAAGGTCCCTGTTTTTCTTAATTACCTGCCCTTGTTTCATCACATCTTATACCAGAAGCTATTCGATCTCTTATCAAAGAATCATGCAGTTCAACAAATTCAATTTTTTGCACAGTTCTTTGGATCAATAACTTGAATACAACAGTTTATGCAAAACCCTGTGGCTTGTGAAGAACAATTTTTGAAAAAAAAAAAAAAAAAAAACAGTTTTCCTTTACAGCTGTAGAATCTTGGCTCTCTGACTCTCAGTTAATTCTCAATCCCAATAAAACTAAACTTCTGATTTTCTCAAATAGCAAAACCTCAGACCTCCATTTCCACTTTCAGATAATTTCTTCTAACACCATCAAGATAGAACCTGTACCACACATTAAGCTACTCGGAGTCACAACTGACAATACTGCTATCTCACCATAAAAAAGTTCATATAGGACTAGGTTCCCTTTACAGAATTAAACCTTACCTCCATCTACTCCTCATGATAGTCTACTGCCAGGACTCACCTACTTTCTACTCTTTATACCTCTCCTATTTTTACCAATCTAAAGAAAGCTGAACTAACAAAGCTCGACGCCTGTTACAATAAAATTGCCAGATTTGCTACCAACTCTCCATGTAGATCCCATCACTGCACGGCCCCATGCCAACTAAAGTGGCTAGAGCTACTTAATTACCTCTCACCAAACTGTCAATAGCCCATATAATAATATACCAACCTGATAAATGCTCTGCACACCATAATCTACTTGGGCCACAACCTAACATAAGACATCTGAGAACCTCTGGCAAATTCCTATTACAGGTATCAAAGCTAACAATTACTATGGAGATGCTCTTTACTCTAATTGAATCTCCAGGATTTGGAACGATCCCCAGCACATCCTAACCACTGCCAATGCCTCACAGTTCAAAACACTCCTAAAGTCTCACCTATCTAACTCTTGGCTTTGTTCTTGTCTAACTCCAGGTTGACACACTATGCATTCCTCCGCAGAGTTCTTACCAATTTCTGTATACAAGTCTAACTCATCTTCACTGCACTTCCCCACAATTCACATCTTCAGTCTCTCCAAGATGCTCTTTACAACCCTCTCATTTTCACCCTATTTTCCTTTTCTGCACCTTAGTCAGTGTCTTTTAAACTAGAAAGTGTGATATTTTATACTCTACCTTAATTTTAATAAACATATAAGACATATGATGTCTTGTTTAACACTAATGTATTATTAACATTATCTTTTATGTTCAGTTTATGCCCCTTTTGCTCTAATTTCCTGGTTTACAATTTTTGTAGCTTTGTTATGCTACTACTGTACAAGCTTTAACATTATTTCTCTATTACATAAATAAATTCTTTCTGGCTCACAATGACCTATACAATTTAATTTAAGGGCTATTATTTTACCTTTCTCCTGATCAAGAAAAATATAAAGCTAAATATATGTAAGGCTTCTTCCACACTGGCCTGCAGGAATAAAGCACACTGGATTTTTTTTAACTCCTTGGCTAATCCTCTCACAGAGAGGAGTAAGAATGGAATTTCTGGATCTAAAGCTTATAGTTTTCTCTTAAATTTCTTTCCAGTGGAAGAATTCTTGGCAGCTGCAGTTGAATTTTTTTCTGCTGCAAATTATGCTTCTGTACAAAAACTTTCACATCTCCAGAAATGCTTTAGTTCAGGCAAATTTTTCTACACTACTGATGCAATGCCATTTTTGATGAATAATAGCACAAAGGCAATGAAGGTGTGGCCTGGCCTCATTAACATGTATTCAGACAGAGACTTCCAGAACACATCTGTATCATATGATATGCAAGACACTGATCATATGGTCTAACCACATTAAAGTGGGTATTGAGACACACCACCAGAAGAAATGTGTACCACATGATATGCAACTCTCTGCAATTAGCTCATTAGTATTTAAAGATATATATACCTAGGATTAAATACGAAGTTCTTCCAAGAATGTAATGAACACCACTGTCAACTTTTAACACCTTGTCCAGACAAAGATTAAACTTCTTGAAGACTCTCTAGTTCCTCCTCTACTTCTTCCCTAAGTGCTTTCCATATTTCCACTTTCCCCATCCATACCTGCTCTACCTTTCTTCCCTAGTTGTGCTCCATTACCCATATACCTTTTCTACCATTTTGTGCTGGCACTTAGCCATGTCACTTTTGGACAAAAATAGTGGAGAATAATTAATTGTCTCTCTCTGATCTACAATATTTCTTTTACTTTCCAATAATTTAATCTCCTCATGATTCCTGCATTTTCCAATGTATTTAAAAATGTATTTTGATCATCATCCTTGCTCTCATATATTTTCTGAAAAACTGGTTTGCATTTTTGTAAGATACTCAAAGGCCTTTTTCTCATGATGCCCTCCCCCCACCACCACCACGTCAGTAGACTTTCCTTGTTTCACTGATGACTTTTTTCTCCTTCCCCTAGATGCAATTTCAGCATCTTCCTCTCTCTTTGCTTTATGTAGTCTCACAGCTCCTTTACTATCTTCATTTCCTTTCACCCAGTGTGCTTCTTAACAGAATTAATCATATCCCCCTAATCCCAGATCTCTGCTCTGGTAATGCATTCCAGTGTGGGTGGTGACGTCTTGCTTAAATACTGTGTCTTATACAATACTTTAGGTAGCAAGGCACAGTTATGGGTTCAGCCTTTTATGATGGAGCAATTTTCAGATTCAGAAAATTGTTTAATGGGCCATATTTATCAACAAAACTAAAAGCACAAATTGCAAACAAAGCTTGATGCAGAAAAAGTATATCTACCAATTAGTGTGGGGTATTAAAGCTATGAGCTGTAAATTAGCTGCTTCCTGCTGTCCTTTATTTGATTCTCCCAGCCTCCATCTGCCTACTGTATGGCACTGAGCAGGTCATTGATTCAGAAAGTTCTATTGTAATTGATCTAGTTTCCTCTGTGGTCCTCTGGCCTGCATGCCTACAAAATCTGTATGAATCTATGACGGCAAATGTATACCAAGATTAGGTAAGTGACATTTCCCCAACATGAAGACATCAATGTGCCTAAACCAGCTTTAACAAAACCATACATTATTCCCCTTTAGCTGCTCTTTTTAAATGTGCTCCCTTTTAAGCTATTTAATGAAAGATTACCATTCCAATATGACTACTTGCTGTCTTCCTTTTTTGAACAACCACCGATTGATTACCTTGCTACACTCTGCTTTCATATATTTTATGGCTGCGGCAGTCTCTTACACCCTTCCTTCTGTGTGATTTCAGATATGCAGTACCTTGAACACCAAATCTTTACTGTTTCTCTAATTCCTGTACCTAGGTATTAGTAAATTCCAGACTAACCATCATTGCCCACATTCTGGTTATACCTGAAATATCTGTGATTCCCTATGAAAGTAGATCATGCATCTATTTTTTTCAGTCTTTTGGCAACACGTACACACAAAAAAACAGCCATTCACCACTTACTCCTTTATTCCCTTCAATATGTCATGATCCCAACATCTGGCTTGTGTTCCATATGTGCTCTTCATGTTAATTTTACTTCCCTTAATTTCTGGAGGTCTATACTCATTTCAGTCTTTCTTTCAACTCTGTTTTTGTTTTTTAAATATTCATCTTACTGTCCCCTGAATGATTAATCAGCACACCCTATTCCCAGTGGTTCATTATGCCCAATGTTTCTCTGCACCACCTCAGCTTCCTCTAATAGGTTCATAGGTTCATACTAGGCTATCTGCCCTAGGGCATTTATAAGCCTAGCCAGAGTGTGTTTGGCTTTCGCCACCCATTTTAAATGAATTTTGCTATGCCCTTTTTCGAGGTTAGTATACTGTGCCTCTGTCTAACAGTGACACAGAAGTGATACCCGGGGTAAACCTACGATCTCCCATCCAATCATCAAGATTCCTCTTGAAGAGAGTCAATGAGGGACTCTGCCTAACCTGGACTGGGATTTTATTCCAGAGTGAAGGGAGCCTCTGGGTTATGAATCTGTCCCTCCAGCATGTCCTATTTATTTCAGTGCTGAGGTTCAAGTCTCTCGAGCGCGTAGCTCGATGGGATTTGGATTTTCTGAGGTGCAGCATGTACATTAATTCCGGGTTGGACATGGCTTTATACGTCAGGCACAGATTGCCTCTAAGCAGGCGGTATGCCACTGAGTAGAGCTGGAGTTTCTTTAACCGGGCAGCATATGGCATCTGTTTGAGCATTTTGATCCTCTTGGTGAGGTACTTTTGGGGTCTTTCCAGTTGTTGCAGGTGTCTGGTAAGGTACATCCCAAAAGGGGCATTGTACTCAATTATGGGCCTGATGAGGGATGAGTAAAGAGGCACGATGACCTCCCCTGATCTAGATGTGAATCCCTTCATGATTAGGTGGGCTATATAAAATGTATTTCTAACCACTTTGGCCACGTGGTTGTCAAATGACAGATTGCTATCAACTTGGGTCCCCAGGTCCCTAATTACTTCTTCCGTACTTAATGGATTACCACCTATGTGGTAATTTGTGGGCACTTTGTTTTTGCCAAAGGGGATGACTATACACTTTTTGGCGTTTAACTTGAGGCCATGGTTCTGGCACCAGTTGTCTGTTTCTATGAGGACCTTTTGTAGGATGCTTGTGTCAGCTGGAGAGTCGATTATGGCGCCTAGTTTGCAGTCATCTGCGAACTTGGTCAGCCACAGTCCTGTGTTGGCCTGTACCTCTGAGAAATATATACCGAACAAGAGAGGTCCCAGGACTGAGCCTTGTGGGACGCCACTTGTAACTGGTTTGGAGTCTGACATGGCTCCAGCAATTCTAACCATGTGGGTTCTGTCCTTGAGCCAGTTTGCAACCCATCTAGTGACATAGGGGTTTATATTTAAGCTGGTGAGCTTATCTATAATGCCCGAGTGGGGTATTGTATCGAAGGCTTTTGCGAGGTCCAGGTAGGCTGTGTGGACCACCTTCCCCTCGTCAATGGCCTTGGTGACTGTTTCAAAGAAATCAACCAGGTTTAAGAGGCAGGATCTGCCCTCAAAGCCAAACTGGGTAGGATCCAGTGTCTGTAGGTCCCCAATATCTTTATTTATGAGGTCCATGATGATCCTTTCCATAGCTTTGCAGACCAAGCTAGTCAGGCTTATGGTGCGATAGTTTCCAGGATCCGTTGAGGCACCACCTTTGTGGAGAGGGACCACTGTTGCTGTACGCCACTCTTTGGGTACATATCCTGTAGTAAGGCTGAGATTGAACAGTAGTTTTATGTTTGGGTTTAGCTCTTCTTGGAGTTCATGTAGGACGCAGCCCGGGACACCGTCTGGTCCCATTGATGCTGTGTTTTTTGCTTTGGAGAGGGCGGCTCTTACCTGAGCATCTGAGATGTCAGGGGGGCAGCACTCTGCTGGGATAGATATTTGCCCTTTTGCTGGGGAGGGGGGAAGAAGTTTGCGCTGAACCTGTCAGCTAGGATGTTGGCAATGCCTGTGGGTTCAGTGTATTTTTTGTCATTTTGGACTAATTCTGAGCATATCTGGGAATTCCCACCCAGGTTCCTAACATAACTAAAGAAAGCCTTGTGATTATCCTTAGTGTCCTGTGCAATTTTTCTCTCTAAGCTGACCTTAGACGATTTTATGAGTGCCCGTAGTTTTTTGCTAATACTGATCAGAGATGCATTCCCTTTTTGGGATTTTGCACTATCATGTAGTAGCTTCTTCCTTCTGTTGTATAGTTTGTTTATGGCTGGGGTCCACCAGACAGGACGCCTGCCTTTGGAGGATTGAGTCTTGGTTTTATTTGGGATTGCATGATCCATGCATTCCTGAAGGTGTTCACAGAATGCGTTTATAAAGGATTCTGCGGTCTGGGCCGTATTTTCCACAGGCCCAGGGGCTTTGAAGGATTCCACCTCGGTTTTGAGGAGTGTGAAATTTGCTTTAGAGAAGTTTTTCACTGTGGTTTTCTGGGCAGGGGGTGGGGTCGGGATGTGAATATCCAGTGAGATTAGTTTATGGTCTGATCTTACCAGTGAGGGATACACTTCTGGTCTGGAGCATAGAGCCTCCATGTTGGTGATAAGGTCCAGTATGTTTTCCCCTCTTATGGGAGTGGTAACAAGTTGTTCCATAGCATTTGAGTTTATAAATTCTAGGAACCTTTGGGCTAGGGTGTTGGAGCTAGAGTAATGCTCCCAGTCTATGTTTGGGTAGTTGAATTTGCCCAATATAATGGTGTTTGGAGACACCTTCATATTTTCCAGTGTTCTCAGGAAGGCCGAGTGGGGTTCCTGGGTTTGGGAGGGTGGTCTGTAGCAGGCTATAAACTGGAAGGCAGTTTTACCCACTGTTAGTTGCACATGGATAGTCTCTGATGCTTCGTGCTGTGCCACCAACCTGGAGGTGTGGGTATCTTTGACAAATATTGATACTCCCCCTCCTTTTGTGGTTCGGTCCAAGTTTTGGGGCCAAAAAGCATGGTATGAGGTATAACCTGGTAGTGCTGGGGTGCTCTCGGGAGCCTTGAACCAGGTTTCTGTTACTGCACAGATATCGATGTTCTCCATGCTAAGGAGAGTTTTGAGTGCATGCATCTTGAGGTTTAGACTCCTGGCGTTGAGTAGCATTACTCTTAGTTTCTTATCCCTTGTGATACCTATGGAGGTGAGTTTGTCTTTTGAGCCTTGCCTAAAAAAGGCACTATGGGGGTGGCAAGAGCCTTTGCCAATATCCGAAAGCCCAGGGGTGACAGGTGCAAGCCATCCCTAGTGAAGCATCGTGGCTTGTCGAGCATGTCATCCCAGGCTGACAGGCATTGGATCCCCTTTGAATGACACCAATACTTAAGCCAATTGTTGAAATTGATCATCTTGTCTTCATATTGTGGCATCATTCTTGGTGAGGGTAAGATGCTACTCAAGGTCAGGGTCATACCGGCCTGGGCTACATGCTCAGAGAGCTCCTCTATGTCTCTTTTCATGTAGTCCAGGGAGGTACGTCTCAGGTCATTCACACCAGCATGGACAATGACTGAGTCATATTTGTACTTGCCTTGGAGTGATGTGTTATGTGGCGGATCCTAGCGCCCAACAGGCAGCTCACCATGACCTTCTTGTTCAGCCTGGTGAGCAGGATGTCAGTGTGCCTGACGATAGAATCACCTATTACAAGTGTATCAGGTGTGTTGTTTAGCCTTAAGGGCTGTGACTGTTCGGCACACTGGCTTTTTGAGCTATGTGTCATGTTTTGTTTTGGGGTAGCGGTTGCTTGGGTGTCTGCTTTGGAGGTCTCTGCTACTTAGGCAGATTTTTATTTAGAGCCTCCGAGTATGTTTTTGTGTGTTTATGTGTTTGGTTTGCTGTCGTGGTAGGTCTATGTGAGACTGGAATTGTAGTGAGTGTGGTTTCCTTCTCCTCCTGACTGGTTATGCCAGTACTGAGTTGAGAGAGCTTAGCCTTCAGTTTGGCTATATGGTTGCATCTCTCACATGTGTTGGAATTTGTTGGGAGGAGGAGAGGGTTGTCTGTGTACATGAGGCAGTTGTAACATTGCCTCAAGATTCCCAGATTCACCAGCTGGACCGGAGAGGAGATTGACAACTGACCTTTGGACATGCTAGAATAGTATTGGGAATTCCTTTATAATTGAAAAGAAGGGCCAATGGGGAACAAGGTACTCAAGGGGAGTTTGTGAGGGTGTAGTGCTTTCAATTTTTTAGTGCTGACTTATATAATTGCTTTAGTGAGCAAGTGCCAGGCTTTAGAGTAGGAATAGGGTGTTTATTATGAGAACTAGATCAGTTCTAAGGGAAAAAGTGAAGAGCAGACTTTGTGGAGCCGAGAATGGTTTAAACCCAATTAAGTGGAGCTGCCCGATACGCTATGCGCAAAATCGGGCAAAGCGGGTTTTATACAGGGGGACTTGAAAGAGCTAGAAACTGGCCCAAAACGGCCAATAGACTACCAGATTCTTGTGCTGGGAACACTCCTCCAGGGATAGATAGGCTGCTCTAAGCTCCCCACTGCCACTGGTGAACAAAGAAGCCTCCCTTTATCCAAGAAAGGAAATGGGCAGCACAGGAACTTTCCAAAAGTCCGGAATACAGCAAAGCCTGTATTTGGACTACTTTAGGTCAGGAAAGACTGGAAACAAGGATAATTTTTTGTTTTTTTTTTCTTTTTTGCAACAAACCGCAGGAAAATGCAATAAATATGTAACACAGGCTAGCGCACCCGAGTGTGTAGCCTCAGCAGGTAAATGCAACAAACAGGACAAACTTTAAAAGTGCAGGTGCAAAAACAACTTTAAACAGTTTAAAACAGTTCAAGAAGCAGAAATACTTGCAGTTTAGCTAGATCGGACAGTCGCCCAGGTAGTAGCAGGAAAAAAACACTTTTATCAGGTCAGCAGTCACTCTTTTAGCCTCTCTGCTGCTAGCACCACTCTGCAGGACCACGAGGAGCTTGGCTGAGTAGTAACAAGCGCAAAAACCGCGACAAAGCTGGTTTTATACAGGGGGACTTGAAAGAGCTAGAAATTGGCCCAAAACGGCCAATAGACTATCAGATTCTTGTGCTGGGAACACTCCTCCAGAGATAGATAGGCTGCTCTAAGCTCCCCACTGCCACTATGCTCCCACTGCTAATGTGCAACATAAACCTCACACAGATTTCTGTAGTGCTCATAGATTAGCTCATAGATTAGTACTAAGCTAACTGCCCTTGGGAGCCATTTTAAGCCTAGCCAATTATCCCTTGTGAGACTCAAATCCTGCACCTTGTGTTTGTAAGGCAAGCACCTTCACCATTAGGCCACCCTCCCAACCCTGTCCCTGTTGAATGTCTATTATGCTTCAAATTGCCACTTTTCCATTTACCAACCCGCCCTTGCCCCAGATTTCCCTCACAGCCAACTGATTTCATCAGGAAAAAAAAAAAAGAGGAGTTTCCAAATCACAACCCTTTTGCTACCATAATTTTCTGCACTATGCTGCAAACTCACAGCTTGCAGCACTTTGCCTCTCTCTTCCACCCCTATGCTGCATCTCCCAAAAAACACTCTTTTGTCATATTATAATGTTTTACCTGTTTTGTTACTTGCTCTTCCAAACAGTACAATTTAACACTGTGTTCACATATTACTGATGTGTCAAATTCAAGATACTCTATTTGTTAATTTTAAATAAAGATGTGCACTAGGCAAGTATCCATTTGAGATTTGTAAACAGCTAGTGCGTTATTAGGAAGATAAGTCTGAAATTAAAGTTATTCATTTACCATAATGATAGATCCACGTTGTCTGCTTCCATCCTCCACAATAAACAGTTATTTTGGATCAGTCAGTCACTCTCAGACTTTGGATCCAAAGCTCAGGCTCCCTCTCTTACCTATAATCCCATCCTTGTATCAAGTTACATCAGATCAAGCTTATACATTTCCTACAAGAAGAAGAAATCCACCCCTCCAACAGTAAATATATAAATATTGTAAAGAAAACCAATGGACTCCTGAAATGCAGCACATGCAAAGGGCATTATCAGGTCATCAATAAGCCAGTGTGGTCACTCCAGAAACAAGGGACTATGACAAATGGAAGGGGGATGGAGGGAAGGAATCTAAGAAGGATGGAAGTAGACAACACGGATCTACTGTTATGGTAAATACATAACTTTCATATCAGATGTTTCTTCCATTCATCCTCAACGAATGGGACAGAGTCCCCAGCTACCATAAATCTTGGGAGGATTCATGGAAGGATATTCTGAAGTATAACTGAACCAAAGGATGCTCTGAACCTAGACTGCAAGTCCAGTTTCTAATAAGATATAACGGTATGAACGTTAGACCAAGTAGATGTTACACAAATGTCAACTGATACTTTAGGGAAAAAGGAAGTTGAGATAGCAATGGATGTAACAGAATAAGCCTTAAGAGTGCTAGGCAGAGACAGTCCATTTGCACTCACATAGCCATGGTGAAAAACTTAGTTTGGACACTTATTTACCGTATACAAACAATCAGTCAGTCTTTCTGATGTTTAGTGTAATGCAAACAAAATCAGAGTTGTCAAATGTACAAAGGATGTTGCATGTACTCTCCCTTATTAGAAAAATGAGGAAAGAAAACAGGAAGATTGATAGACTAGTTTAGTGATGATTCTGAGGTTGCCTTAAGGGAAAAAGGAGGGGTTTGTTCTCAACATTACTCTTTCCTTGTGGAAAACCAGATAAGAGTCTTCACAAGAAAGGGGACAAAGTTCCAAAACTCTTCATGTAGAAGTAACTGTTAGCAGAAACAAAAGTTTTCCAACAAAGATATTTCAACTTAACTACGGCTGCAGGTTCAAATGGAGGTCTTGTCAAAACTTGAAGAGGGACAGTAATATCCCAAGGAGGGAGAGAGTATCTGACAGGAGGCCGAAGAAGAAAGGTATCCCTTAAAAAGGTCTTAGACAACTTCAAAGAAGCAATTGGCGATTGATTTTTTTCCAGTGTGAAAACTGGAAATGGCTGCCAACTGGACTTTGATAGTAGATTAACTAGCTCCCCCATGAAAAGTACAAATCAAAAAATCTAAAATAGCTAGGATGGAAGCTGAAAAGGGATCTAAAGTTCTACTGGAAGCCCAAATCAAACATCTCTTCCATTTGCTTTTGTAAACTTTTCTAGTCAAGAGTCTTTGTGAAGAAGTCAAATTGTGTATGACCTAAGAATAAAGCCTGAACTGTCTGACCACCACAATAATTAAAGAAACTATGTGGTCAACTTGAGGGCTTTGATGTTCAAAAGTGAGGCATCCCAGAAGGGTGACAGCAATGATCTGGAACTGTTTCAAGCACCTATTGAGGGCGAATCAGATGAGACCACATGAAGGGAAACTTACCTGTTGAGGCCAGTAGAGGCAATGAGGATCACCATAGCCTTGTTCCATACTGCTTTCTGCAATAACTTTGGTAATAGGAAAGTGAGTGGATATGCATGAAGAATACTGGGTGCCAAGTGTGGATTAGAGTGTCCCACTGGGACTCCCCCCTTGGGAGAGTAAGCAAAGTAACTACCGCATGTGGTGTTGGGGGAAGTAAAGAGATATTAACAAGGTCAGCCCCAATGGTTGAAAATCTGTTTGCCTACTAGCAGGTTGAGGGACTACTTGTGAGTTAAAAGAATAGATCTGCTCAACTTGTCAGCCAATACTTTGGAATTCCTCAGTATGTACATTGCTATCACAAAGTGGTGAGAAGACATCTACCACTGCCAAACCCTCATGGCCTCTCGAGGCAATGGACAAGGACATGCTTCTCCTTATTTGTAGATGTAATAAACCACCGACCTATTGTCCATTTGGATGGCAATCACACCACTGCGGAAATAATCCTGAAAGCCCTGCAATGCTAGGAGGAGTGCCCTCATCTCCCAGACACTGATGTGAAGACCGGCCTCTATGACAGACCATGTCTCCTGGACAGTCTTTCCTAAGAAATGCTCCCCAACTGCAGTTGGGAAGTGTCTGTGGTCACTGTGGCCTGGGGGGGGGGCAAGTGGTTGACCTTGACACACTATCAAAGAGTTTAGCCACCATGTGATATGTTTTCTGCAAATGTGAGTGAAAGGCACAATAAAGGTCATGGGTTGGCCTCTCACTGACCAGTGAACCAAAAGTGTCCACTGTTACACTCATTTAAATAATGGCCAAAGGGACTAATTAATGGAAGCTGTCAGTGAGATGAGAAGACATAGAAAATATATCATTGGTAGTTTTTGATGACAAAGTACAGCTATCATCTGATAAGAATCCTTGATTCCAAGTAATCTGGCTATCTGTAGCTTGGTATCCAGATGGGTGCAAATGAGTTCTATAGAATCTGGCCAGGCTGTTATTCCTAATTGGAAACAAAAGTGGAGCAGACAGACCCTGGCTGAAATAAGATGATGCCTGATGGGAGTGGTTATAAGCCAGTCAATTCAGATATGGGGAAACTTGGACCCCTGCAGTCTCCAGAGATGAGCTGAAACCACTGCCAAGTACTTGGTGAGCACCTGAGGGGCTGTAGTGACACGAAAGAGTAGGGTTCTGAACTGAAAGTGCTCTCTCTAGCTAAAAACAGAGGAACCTCCTACAGCATCTGTCCATTCTAATATGATAGTATGAGTTCTGAGGTCTATCAAGCACATCTAATCGTCCTTCCTTAATAATGGTAGGATGGACTGAACTGTAACCATGTGAAACTTCATCTGCTTTATATATGGTTCAAGGGACTGAGGTTCCCATTTTTCTTTGCCACCAAAAAGAACCTTGAGTAGACCCCATATCCATCTTAGTCTTATGGGACCTCCTGGATGACTTATTTGTCTTGCAGCTTTATTTCTTGCACTGCTGCCTTTTGTTTGATGGGTGGCACACTGAGAATTTTTCTTGAACAAGAGGGATGGTAAAGAAAGGGATCTGTATAGCCTCTAGTTATAATTTTCTGCACACACAAATCTTCAATGGGGACATCCATGCCACGGGGTGCACAGACAAGCACCCCTTGACTGTTTCCAGAGTGCAGTAGTCTGGCATCCATTCAGGAGAGCTGGAAAGACCTATTGGAGAGGGGACCCAAAAAGCTTACATTCTGATGTCCATCTCTGGCACAGGAGCCTCCATTATGATTGTTCTCACCTCTGCCATGGGGAGGGGAGGGGGGGGGTTCAATCTCTAGAAGTGTCTGGACCAAAACATTTGATACTTACATAACCACAGTTTCTTCCCACCTTTCTAGATTCTAGAGAAAGTCCAGTTTGGGGGGGGGGGGTACAAAAGTGTATTCTATTGGCATACAGGATCCTGTCCTCTTGCTTGCTTTTAGATGTCTCTAACTGTAGGTCCAAACAATGTGGGCTGGTCAAATGGGCATTAATAAATGAAGTCATGAAATGTTCCAGAAAGTCACAGAGATGAATCCAGGCAGGCTGGTGGAAGCAATTCTGGTGCCTACTGCTCTAGACATGACATTGGTAGCATTAGAAATAAGGCACATAGATATAATTGATAGGGACCGTAGGGTGGCTAACTGCATATTGACTGCATTTTTTTTATCTTCTACAGCTAAGAATCCAGAGAGGGATTTAGAAAACTCCTTCATCAAATCCTCTGAAAATGTACAGCATGTGCCAGATAGTTCAGTGCCCTGACAGCAAAGATCACTGATGCATAAGTCAGCTTACCAAACCTGTCCAACATCTTGAACTTACTCTTGGAGAGAAAGAGTGAAGCTCACTTCCGTGTGCTCCTTCTTGGTGGCTGCCACCATCAGAGCAGAAACTACCATGGGGGCCTTGCTCCAAAATCTTTAGTCTTCAAGGGAAACTAAAATTTTGTAGGGCTTCTACAGAAAAAGCTCAATCACATTCAGTTCCTTCCATGCCCACCTCAAAATAAGGTCAACTAGTTCATTAAAGGGAGGACCAACCAAGAGGGAACATGGTCAACCCCTAAAAGCTTCAAGGAATATGGGGTGTTGGTAGATTCCCCCCATCTATAGTCTCAGGATCTCACCAAAGGAGATATATTCAAGGGGGGGACCTGGGGGACCCCTCCCCTTCATCAAAATCAGAATCTTCTATAAGGGACTCCTGCAGGGAAATCATATGCCTCCTTTTGCTTCCAGTAACCCTCTCCAGTCGGATGTTCTGGAGAAGGCTCTGAAGTAGTCAGTGAGTCCACAATGTGAACTGCCCCAAGAATATGAGGGGCTGGCTGTCCTGACTACATGTAATGTATGGGACACGGACCTGAAGAGCTTCACAGGGCAAGGGAGGGTCTGAGGAGGGCAGAGACACGTGTACTCTAGACTGAGAGTGCACTGTCTCAAAGGTCTCAAAAGCCTATGCTGAGACATGTCCAGATACCACCCCTCCAAGAACCTAGGACCATGACATAGGCAAGTCCCAAGAACTTATCCAATTCAGCTCCAAATCAGATGCTGGTGCTGAGCTGTTAATGTCAAAGTGCCTGGGAGAAGTAATGGCTCTGACAGTTTCAGAGTCTTCCCTTACCACCACAATGCTGGCCTCAGCTCTGAGACCTATCAAGGTTTAAGGCACTCCGATTCAAATGTGACACAGAAATGGTCAACTTCAACGAAGTCCAAGCCTTCAGATCTGATGTGAACAAACCCAAGAATTCACTCGGATCCAGCTGTCCAAGTCCAAGGGTTAGATATGGGAAGAAGCCATAATCAGAGCGGTAGAAGGGACAAGCCCAGAGCCTCCATCAAAAGTCTGAGCCAGGAGAACCCCTATCTGCATTTGGGTTCTCAAGAACTACATCATTCTGTCTACCTATGTTTTTTTCAGACTCCTGGAGGACCGCACTGACCTTAAGGTTTTGATACCTGTGAAAGGACGTTTCCTGCAGGAAGGGTGACCTGAGCCTAGGAATTAACAGTTCTGTAAAAAGGGTTCTGGGACTGCAGAAGTGAAAGACCTAATTTTGGCTGACTCCATTGTCCAGAGTTAGATCCGATGGCTTATGGATCTTCAACACCAAGACAGAAGAACTAGAGCATTCCGGAGACTACTTTTTAGAGGAGTCCTTATGTTCCTCCTTGTGCTTTTCCCAGTCTTTTACTTCTCTTTCTTTTCACACTTCTCCCCTTTGTTCATCTGAGATTTTCTTGGCTGCCAAGGAAGATGATGATGATGAAGACTGTGAAGGGGGAAACTTCTCCTTCTGTGGCAGGGAGAAGCCCCTTGTGCACTAATTTGTTGCAGCTTTTGGTAATGGCCCTGATACCAAATGTAGCACAAACAGTACAAGCAGTACACACACTTTGTAAGAGCATCCTGGATACGAATTTTGTGCCCACAAGAAATGCACTTCGTGAAACTGATAGGTTTCTCTGCCATCTTGAGAACAAGGGGAAAACCCCAAACTAGCCACAAAAGAGCATCAACAGCAGCAACAACAACAACAATAATAAAAAAACTACAGGTGTGTGCCACATCCTTCCACATCTCTGACTGAATTTACGGCCACACTGTATTAAGCAGATGTAAATGCGATCCGCTATTATGCAGATGGATGTTAAGCGAAGCTCAATACAAAGTATGAGGTGTTGCTGGTTCAATGTCCGTGCCATTCAATCTTCTATAGGATAAAACGTATCCCGAATGTTAATAATAATAAAGAATAACCTTAGCTCAAACTACTAGCAACAGTCCACACAACAAATGCAGAAACATATCCACTATCTAACCTTAAGGAGAAAGGAAAGGTAGGAGAGGGAGAGAGAGAGAGAGAGAGAGACTATTCCCAAGAAGCACCAAGAGATGATGAGACCTTTTTTTTTTTTAAAATAGGCAATGGAGTTAGGAAAAAAAATAAAGTACAAAAGAATAAAAAAGAATAGTATCATTGTCTCAAAAGGTAAAGAGAGAAAGAAAAATAACTTAACTGACACCCAAAGCACTGAGACAAGAGATCTGCATCGAAAACAATTGAGAAGCAAACGAGATCTAAGGTAACCTGGTACAAAGTGGGGATTGTGGGTAAGGGAAGAGCCTGAGCCTTGGATTAAAATCTGAGAGTGACCAAAGTCAGATCTGAAGTACCCATTTATTGAGGACAGATGGAAGAAACATTGGATCACATGGCATAAAGGAAGTAAAGTCTTAGAGCCACTGGGTGAGATATATTCAGACCAAAATGCAGCAAACTTTCTGAAATAATGTATTCACATTTAGATTTCATTAGCATTGTTTAGAATAAAGTTTCAGCAAGAGGCTAACACATTTTCTCAACACAACTGGTTTTCCATCTCATACCTCCAACTCCACGGCATAAAGAACATTTATCTTAGAGCCACAGGATGGAAGCCAGGAGACTAGAAATTCTGAGTTTATTTCTTTTCATTTAAACTTCTATTATAGTCCTAAAGAAACAAAAGTTTCTTCAAGTCGTGACCAAAGCTTGTCAATACAGTCTGAATTTCAAATCACAGAACACAAACCAACCTTCTATGTCACATTGCTTCTTCTAAATACTGTTCTCTAAATTTTACAGTTTTGTAATTCAACAGTATTTTAAATCATGCTAAGACTTAAGCCCTACATTCAGCCAAGACTGGAAATAAAAAATAAACAAAAATAATTCAAATCAAGTAATACAAATCCCAACAAGCAGACAAAACATTTTAGAAGAACCTGTTTATACACATCAGAAAATCTAAATTTTCTATAAATATGTGAGCGTTCCAAAGGGCAGAAGATGAGCTTTCATTTCATAGACCAGGAATCTCTCTAGCTAAGCATCAATGACAAGACTTTGAGGTTCTGCATTCTGCTTGCAGAAAGCCAAAAATCACATTAACCATAAGAAACAGATGTGGCTCCCCAAAGGAAAAGCAAGACACAGCAGTGTGACTGCCAACACTTGGAAAAATGAACTGCGATACAAAAATAAAATACAAAACTTGCATTAAACCCTTCAATCAATTTTCCAAGGGGTCTTTTCCTCCTGTACCATCAATACCGTAGCTACTTGGATATATGTACTCCGCGATCACTGCACTTCTTAGGATACTGCAGCATACTGCAAGCTTGGACCTTCTGTCCCATTCATTCGCTCATAAATCTGTGCACTTCTAAAGATCTCAGTTATAGTCATTGAACTTTCAAACTAAGCCCCCCCCCCCACCACCACCACCAACTAAAGACAGACCGATCATTATAAATGTTATGCAATGGATGCCAAACATCAAAGCAGTAGTATGTCACCAATACTGTAAAGGTAGACTGCATGTTCTCATTTTAATGCAACTAAGTAAACAGTATTAAAAAATAAATAAATAAATAAAACAAGTTAATACAAAAAAATAATAAAGACAACCACCTGCTCATATTTTAGTACAGGTCACATAGCTACTCATTCATCCCAAAGTGGTCATATTGGTAAACAGGGGTGGTACATTTTACAGTACTGTTGGAAGAAATAAGTTAAAATGTAATATGCATAAGTGAAACAAAGACATTAGTAAACCGTGCTTACATGGGCATCAGTGCATGCATGCTTTATACCACCTGCGTTCAAAGTAATGTGCTATTCCAGAATCATTAACTTCTGTATGCCAAGCGAACCTCTCAACTGTCCAGATTTTTGTAGAATGTCCAGATTTTTGGCTCATATTTTTGGTCTGTTCCTCATACAATTTGTGGGGTTTTTTTGGCAAATTACTGGAATGATCTGAGGACTGAAGTCACTAAATAATGACATACATTTGAATTTCAGACTTCAATCCTACAAAAAAAATGCAAGTCAAAACAAATCCTGTTACTCTAGCAACTTTCTAAGTTTATAAGAACAATATTTAAAATATGTCCCTATTTCTGGGCCATTGTCCCCCCATTTTGTCAGGCTTTGTCTAAATTTCTTGCACTAAGAGGATGAAAGATATGATGCCAAGCCTCATATTATCACGAGATCTTAAATTTAGAAGTGAAGACATTTAATTATTAAAGTAAAAAAAGATCTTGTGATTTTTTTTTTTTATATTAGCCTTCCAATTTGCACATTAAAGAAGTCAATGCATTGCAGTTTTAGTGTTCTTAAATGGGTAAGTTGGCTACTGCAGCAAGTCATTTCCAGTCATAGTCAGGAAAAAGAAAGCACTGTATTTAACTGCATTAAACAGTGATGTAGCAGCAGGAAGCAAATTAAAGTATCAGACTTAAAACAGACAGCTAAGAAGTTAGCAACTAGCTGAGAAGTTATGTTAAACATAAGTAACCAAAGAAACAGGCAACTAGTACAAATTAGAAAACCATGACAAAAAGCTGGTCACCAATATACATTAGGTAACTGTGGGAAAAAGCTAAGCAAAGAAATCAGATCTGTGAGATGTGCAAGTACTCAAGGCAAATTGTTTGCACTAAATATGCCACTAAGTACATTGCTATTATATTACATATCTCTACTAAATCTTATGCCATCACCACAAGCTCATGTTATGGATCTGCTGGCTTTTAATCCTGTCTTTTTATATTTTTTAAAGCAGCCTATATTTCTCTATTACTTTCTTCAAGATTAATTACATGAGTCTTCCTACTACCTGTACAAACAAATTATACCTTCACAGACTCCACCAATGATCAACAGCTTATTTTATATATATATATATATATATATATATATATATATATATATATATACCCAAGATCAATTAAAATTCAAAAATTTGTCAGGAAGCATCAAATCCTTCATTTATATGGCTCTGCAAAGTTACCCTTGAAGCTATGGCCACATAACTCTCTCTTTTTAGTCACTGTAGACACTTTGCTGGCTGTCAATTCAGCACCACGAAATACTTTTATTGCTTTGTATAAATTATAATTGTTCCATGTTAATATTTCAGATAACTTATATTATATTCCATTTTTCTAAAATGAATCATCTCTATAATTTGAACTGTTAATTTTTTATTGGTCGTTACTATATGTTTACTGTGTGGGAGCTTTTCATCATGGCTCCACCTCTGTGAATGAGCTCTGTGAATGAGCTCTGATCAGTAGGCTAACCTAATTAGCACAATATAAAGGAAGTAAATATAATTACATCCAGGCATTCTGTATTGATCTTTCTGTATTAGTCATAAAGCAAACTATGGATGCAGATAACAATAATATTTTTACACTGCCTTCTATAATAAAAGTTATTATGCTATAAAGATATTTAACATGCAAACATTTCTACAAGGTATTACAACTGGTAAACTGTAAGGTAAAAGGAGTCAAAGAAGTGTCAAAGCAAACAAAAAAATGGGAGGTAGAATTGTGCAGATCAGAAATCATAGCGCGAGTTAAGTGTGGAGGTATTACAACAGTACAAATAACCTGAATGAAACCAGTAATTTTCAGTAGATACAGAAGCAAAAGGAACCAAGTAAGAGTGTCTAGGCTTTGTCAATAAACCACTAGCTCCTTTTAAGAGCAAATCAGAGCTAGATGCAAGAAAGGTAGGCAGAGTGATGAATTGGAAAGAAGAGGTGTTAACTTGGGCAGCAGGGACATGAAGTCAGGAGACTCTGTAGTGATTTTAGCATCTAGATTTTGAAAATATAGTTTTGGATGCTTCTTAGATGATCAGGACAACAAGGGCAAATCTTCTTAAGGCAAGTGCTTCAAGATTTAGACTGCATGGATGTCTTTGTAGGACCACTGCTTCGCTATCCTGGAAGCGATTGTTACAGCAGGCTTGAGTCAGCTTCAAGTATGCACCATATTCTCAAAAAATGAATACAATCATAATTTTGCTACGAGAAACAATACTACTCATATAGGTAACAGTGGGTGACAAAAAACTAATTTTGTTCTGTATCACTTGCAATTTCCTGGTACTGATAACCATCTCCAGAGAGGAATACCAGAAAGGCATATTCTAAGACAGGTAAAAGTGCATTTCTCCCAATGGCAAATCAAGTCTGAGGTATGAACAGCCTGTTCAATTAACATACATATCTTCACTGAGTGGACATTTAATCTATGCAATTTAATACCCAAAGGCAGACTATATTGTCTGGCCATACTCCCAGATCCACTACAGCCTGGCATCAGAACACATCTTACAAAAAAAATGTATTAATATTTGCTTAATTACTACACTGAGAATAAATTAACATAACTGTACTCTGTTGCATTCTACATCAACAGGGAAAACAACAGTGCATCAAACTGAGCATCCTGTATTAGATGCAAGCTAAATGGCATTCATCCTTAGACTGCATAACATGACCAATACAAGCTAAACAGCATTTGTCCTTAGACTGCATAACATGACCAATACAAGCTAAATGGCATTCATCCTTAGACATAATAACATTACCAATGCAAGCTAAATGGCATTCATCCTTAGACTGCATACCATGACCAATATAAGCTAAATGACATTCGTCCTTAGACTGCATACCATGACCGATACAAGCTAAACAGCATCTGTCCTTAGACTGCATAACATGACCAGTACAAGCTAAATGGCATTCATCCTTAGACTTAATAACATTACCAATGCAAGCTAAATGGCATTCATCCTTAGACTGCATACCATGACCAATATAAGCTAAATGACATTCATCCTTAGACTGCATACCATGACCAATATAAGCTAAATGACATTCATCCTTAGACTGCATACCATGACCGATACAAGCTAAACAGCATTTGTCCTTAGCCTGCATAACATGACCAGTACAAGCTAAATGGCATTTGTCCTTACACTGCATAACATGACCGATACAAGCTAAACAGCATTCATCCTTAGACTGCATAACATGACCAATACAAGTTAAATGGCATTCGACTTTAGACTGCATACCATGACCGATCCAAGCTAAATAGCATTCGTCCTTAGACTGCATAACATAACCAGTACAAGCTAAATGGCATTTGCCCTTACACTGCATACCATGACCGTTACAAGCTAAACAGCATTCATCCTTAGACTGCATAACATGACCAATACAAGTTAAATGGCATTTGTCATTAGACAGCATAACATGACCAATACAAGTTAAACATTTGTCCTTAGACTGCATAACATGACCAATACAAGCTAAACAGCATTTGTCCTTAGACTGCATAACATGACCAATACAAGCTAAATGGCATTCGTCCTTAGATTGCATAACATGACCAATACAAGCTAAACGGCATTCATCCTTAGACTGCATAACATGACCAATAAGTGGAATCATACTAAATATCTGAGAGACTCGAATACAGTGATATGCACCCTGCAGAATGCCGCTTCAGAAAAGATATGCCCATAAAGGGACAAAGCACATTCACACACAAGGACATTTATATATAAATATGAACAAAAACACAGTTAAAATTTTAAATTTTTTTTAACACTAAAGCCTTTTGCCCCTCTGCATAACAATTTCAAAAATACAGCAAACTTACAAGTCTTAGAGAAAATGAGCATCTCATGTCAAAGCAATTAAACTACATCTGTAAATTTTTTTAAGGAAATGACAATTTTGAAAGCACTGTGACAATCACAGACTAAGCAGTTGTACTTCTTCTACCACTTAAAAATAAAGTATCTATATCATAACTTCGAAGATGTAAAACTTCAAAAGTTAAAATATCGAACCCACAACATTGAATGATGAAAATAGCGAAGCCCTGGAACATCGAAATCTTACCTAGGGCAAGATTTTGGTGGGCCGTTCCGTGGCTTCGCTATTTCCTCCACTGTGGTGCGAGAGTTACGGACCTTAGGGTAAGGTTGCGGGTTAAGGTAAGTGGATAGTTAGTAATGTATATATGGTGTAGTGGAGGGTTGGGTTTTGTTAACTGTATGTGTGTGGTTTATTTATTTTGGTGTGCTTATGTTGTGTGTATGTTTCTCAGAACAGCAAATTTTTTCCCTGGGAAAAAAATTTGCTATTCTGAGCGTTCGATGTTATCAGTATTTGAAATTGCAAGCTCGAACTTATGGTGTTCGATATTTTGGAATTTCAAATATATGATATAGACCCAAAATAAATACTATATAAAAAAAACATATGCATAAATTACACAAATCAATGGAGGCCCTATTTAAATTATATTATTTTTGTTTCCTTACTCAAACTTGTTTAAATACTACCATGGTTAATCCATATTTAAATCATTTGGTGCAAAACCTTAAAATATATCTGGCATCCCTTTCATTCAAAACTCTTAAGTTCATCCCTTTCCAGTGGTATACTAGGTGTGCCCAGGATACAAATCTGGAAAGAAGAAACCTGCCCTCCATGTAGGTGATGTAGTGTAAAGATACAACTAAACTTAATGGACAAGTATGCTTTAAATCTTATAAATGTTCTTGAGCTCTCAGCTTTATTCAAAATCTTGTTTGTCCAATGTACTAATCTGAAACTGTACAATTACAAAATAAGCAACACTAATACTTGCAGTACTGTGGTGGGCTGCCTCTGTGGCCATGCTAAATTCTAATGAAAAATTCCAGGATACAGCCACATGCTAATTAGCCATGTGTTCTCCCTTGGAACTGCTTGCAGGAAAGCATTTGCACAGAATCACTCGGCTGCATACATTAACAGCTGGCCGCTCACAGTAATACATAAGCCAACTGCGAATCCATATTAGCCTCCCTAACTAAGGATAACCACAAGGCATTCTTTAGTTACATCTGTAACCTCAAAGGTAAGGCCCAGATTTGCTCTGAACTCATAGTTAATGGTACATGTATAGAACTTGTAGATATAGTACACCCGCTTGTTGACAGGTTCAGTGAAAACTTCACTCCACTGTCTCCGCCATATATACCCCAAAGCATTCCTAACACCTGGTAACTGCCTAGCATCTCCAAGGAGCGGGTCTTAATTGGCCTCTCCAAGGCCAAAAAAGTACAGTTTTGTACCTACTATAAATGTAGATGTTCGAAGATCCACATTGCTGCAGTCCTTACATATGGGGTAGTCCGCTGTCCTCGGTCGGCCCGAATACCAAAGTATTAGGCTGACGTCGGTCAAGGCGCTTAAAACTGACATCAGGACGTCAGGGTACAAAAGCGCATGACCGACGTCATTTCCTCAGTCTTTTCTTGCCCCAGATGTCAGAAGGCCCTAACAAGACAGGCCAAAGCCAAAACCAGCAAAACCCAACCAACCACCTGCACTAACCATATTTACAATATGTACAACACAAACCACACCACCACCTTCAACAACAGAGGGAAGGAGGGAGGTAAATTGGACTGCAGCAATGTGGATCTTCGAACATCTACATTTATGGTAGGCACAAAACTGTACTATGTTCTTCATCTCACATTGCTGCAGTCCTTACATATGGGTAGAATCCCAAAGCAGAGGTAAGGGAGGATGGCAAAACTATAAAGCATTAGGAGCTGCCAACATGCCTTGTAAAATTGCAGTTGCAAATCCAGCCCTAGATTTAGAGTAAAGTGGAAGGTGGTAATGCTTAGAGAAAGTATGCACTGAACTCCAAGTAGCTGCTTCCAAAATATCTTTAGTAGCCACCCCTTAAAAAGCTGTAGAAGTGGCAGTAGCCCTAGTGGAATGAGGCCTAATCCCAGCTGGAATCTCCTTACCATGATGGGAATAACAGAAAGCAATACAAAAACCAATCCACTTAGAAATAGTTTGTTTTGAAACAGGTTTGCCCTGAGAACCCAAAGCAAAAGAAACAAACAACTGCTGAGACTGCCTGAACCCTTTAGTTCTGCTCAAATAATATCGCAACTGTCTGTGAATATCCAAAGTGTGCAAAATCTTTTCCCCTTTATTTTGGGGGTTTGCATAAAAAGTAGGCAAATGAATAGTTTGGTTTAAAGCCACACTAGAAACCACTTTAGGCATAAAAGAAGGGTTAGTACGCAAAGACACCCTATCCTTGTGGAAAATTAAGAAAGGCTCAACTGCCATAAGGGCCTGTAATTCAGAAACCCTTCTCGCAGAGGTAATGGCCAACAAAAAAGCAGTCTTCCAAGATAAATATTTCAACTCTGCCGATGCTGCAGGCTCAAAAGGTTGTAGAGTGAGTTTCTCCAACACAAAATTGAGATCCCAAGCAGGAGTAGGAGCTCTACGTGGGGGTCTTATATTCTTTGCCCTCTAAGGAATTGCTTAAACAAAGGCTGAGAAAATAATGGTGGGTCACAGTCATAGTGAGCAGAGATTGCTGCAGCATGAACCTTTATAGAGGAGAAGGACAAACCTTTGTCCAATAACTCAGTAAGGTATTGAAGCGCCACACTTAAATTAGGTTTAGAAACATCAAAGTCCTTTGCTGTACTCCAAAATAAAAATCTCCTCCATTTATCTGCGTAAACTTTCCTTGTACTAGGCCTTCTGGCCTCCAAAATAACATTCAAAACTTGTTGTGGAAGCTGAGACCCTCCAGGGTTTAAACCAGAATATGCCAGGCTGTCAGATGTAGAGAATGAAGTTTGACATTGAGTAAATGACCGTTCTCCTGAGACAGCAGGTGAGGAATCAAGGCAAAGGCCATGGAGGCTCCTGTACCAGACTTCTCAGTAATGGGTACCAGTGCTGTCGAGGCCAATCTGGAGCTAGTAAAATCATGTTTGGCTTGTCCTGTCTGACCTTCAGCAGTACCTTTGGGAGGAGAGGCAGAGGTGGAAAGGCATACACGTGAAGATTGCTCCAATTGAATGAGAGAGCATCCACTTTCCAAGCTGAGGGATGAAACCTTTTGTGCAAAACTTTGGCAGCTGGTAATTTAGTGGAGAAGCGAACAGATCTATGTCTGGAGTTCCCCATAACACTGTCAACCTCTGGAATACATGAGGATCCAATTTCCACTCGTGGGGATCCATAATTTGTCTGCTCAACACATCTGCTAAGGAGTTCTGTGCTCCTGGCAGAAACCTTGCCTGAAGATTTAGCTGTAAACTGAGAGCAGTCTCCCACAAAATCATTGCTTGTCTGCATAGAGGATAAGAATCGTTCCCCTTGCTTGTTGATGTACCACATGACAGTTGTGTTGTCTGTTTGAATCAACACCTGCCCTGGAAGAAGTAAATCCTTGAAAGCTATCAATGCAAATTGGACTGCTAACATCTCCTTCAAGTTGATATGTAGATGTTGAAGTCTGGCAGGCCACGTGTCTTGTATCCATTTTCCATTTAGATGAGCTCCCCAAGCTTTGTCTGAGGCATCTGTCGTTAAAATCTGACTCGCCTCTGGCCGGGTCACAGAGAGTCCCTTGTTTAGGTGACATTCCTGAGCCCACCACAAAAATTCCTTTTGAATGCAAGGTATTATTTGAATGACAGTGTCCAAATCTTGGCAGTGCTGTGTCCATACATTCTTGAGATACCACTGTAGCTTCCTCATATGCAGTTTGGCATTGGGAAGTACCAGAATACAAGATGCCATGAACCCCAAAGGCTTGAAGGACTGTCCTTGCAGTCAGCCTGGACTGATGAGACAACTGGTGGAAGTAAAGAGAAAGATTCTTTTGTTTGTCCGGGGTCAAAAAGGCCATCTGGGATGCTGTATTCAGTCTCACACCCAGAAAGCACATGTCCTGAGAGGGTACTAGACTGGACTTTATTTCGTTCACAGAATACCCCAGGCATCTTAACACTGCCATCACATACTGTAAATGATGAAGAAGTTCGTCCTTTTCTTGGGCCAGTATCAGGCAATCGTCCAAATAACGATAGATCTGTATTCCTCTTAGCCTGAAGAAAGCTACCACTGGAGCCAGAACCTTCGTGAACACTCTGGGCGCAGTAGATAAGCCAAAGGGCGATGCAGAGAACTGATAATGTGAAGTCCCAGCCCGAAAACGCAGATACTTCCTGCAACTGGGCCTGATAGGAACATGAAGGTAAGCCTCTTTGAGATCCAGAGTCACCATCCAGTGATCTTTGCCCAGCAGAGGTAAAAGCTGTTGTAACGTTAACATTTTAAACTTGGGAATGTCCAGATATGTGTTGAGGATGGATAAATCCAAAATTGGTCTCCACGTGTTTCCTTTCTTTGGTACTAGAAACAGGCGAGAATAAAATCCTAGGCCCACTTCTGGCAGAGGAACCGTTTGTATGGCCCCTATTTGAAGTAGTAGAGAAATTTGTTTGCGAGCCTCTAGTCTTTGCTGAGGAGGAACGTCCGGCATGCCTTTGAAAGGAGGCAAGGTATGGAAATAAAACTTGTAACCCTGGTGTATGATATCCAATACCCATTTGTCTTGGGTAATCAACATCCAATTTTCCTTGAAGAGTGCTAACCTTCCTCCCAAAGGTGCTGCCAGGCAAGAAGGATCTGGCAGCTGAAAAAGTAGGTCATTGGGCCTGTTTACGAAAGGACTGGCCCCTGCCCTCACCCGAAGATTGTGCAGGTGAACTCCCTGTTCTAGGCCTGAAAGAACTCTGAGCTCTGCCCCTACCACGTCTAGATCTACCCCTAGACTGAGAATCATAAGAAGGATACGTCCACCCCTTAGCAGGCAAATACCTACTAAACTTCGGAGGCTGAACTTGCAAAAAATCCTTAACAGCCTGCATAGACTTAGCCTTGTCTTCCATTTTTTTCAAGACTGATTCCACAGGTGAACCAAACAACACATCCGACTGCAAAGGAGCATCCAAAATCCTTGTCTTAACATGGTCAGATAAATTCTGATCCTTTAACCAGGCATGCCTGCGAAGAACTGAGCCAGTGGCAGCCACCCTAGACGAGGCCTGCACAGCATCAAAACCACACTGTAATGAATGCTTACCCACTTGTTCAGAGACATGCACCAAATCTTGCAACTCTTTACACTCAATGCCTTCCGCCAGAGCATCCACCTTAGACTTCAATTGAGAAAGAAGAAAGTTTTGATATTTCAACATATGAAACTGGCAATTCAAAGCCCTCATAGCTAAGGTAGAAGATGTATAGACCTTCTTTCCCCATCTATCCAAAGCTCTGGCTTCTTTATCTAGAGGAACCGGATTTTTACAACAGAGGCCTTGACACCCTTAGGTCCCTGACTAATAGTTTCTGGGTCCGCCCTAGGACTCTTATAAAGATATTTATGAGCCTCAGGCACCCTGTAATACCTATCCGGTTTAACAGGAGCAGGAGGCAGAGAATCAGGATTAAGTGAAGCCTCTGCAAACACATCTTCCACAACATCCAGAACAGGGGTATAGCCAAGGGCCTATGCTGGGGTAACAGCAAAAACTCCCTAAGCCTTTTCCTAGAATCAGAGAAGTCCTGACCTTCCCACTTAAAATGTTCCCTCATAGAATGAAGTGTCTCTGAAAAGAAAAATCCTCTGGAGGAGAAGCAGAAGGAGTGGAATCATCTGCATCAGAATCAGAATAAGGAGAATACTCCTGCAAGTCTTCAGCTGAAGACTCTGAAATATCCAAGCCTGCTCAAAACTTCCCAACTCTGGCTCCACCCTAGGCCTCTTATCAGGAGGGGGCATAGAACCTCTAATCAGAGTAATTAAATCTTCTGCCATTTTAAGCATGTGCTTCTTAGGCACAGAACCTGCTGAACTAGGAGTGACACCAACAGAAGCTGAAACTGGCCTGCCTCTGGGAGAAGCCTTGGAAACAGAAGGAGAAGGCCTAACCACCCTAGGAAGGGAGGGAGTACAGTAACTTGGGAAGCCCTTCAGCCTGACCTGCCTCCTGAGAGACCACCTCCTGCAAAATCAAAGTCTCCCCCTGAGACTCCAGAGAAGTCTCCGTCGGAACCACCGGTTCCACTGAAGCCTCTAAAGAACCGGCGTCCGGAACGGACGACTCATCTTGCCTGGGTTTAACTGTTTTGTCTTTGCGCTTCTTAGAGAAGCGGCGCCGGAGAATCCGACGGCATATTATAATTGCACCGCTTCCCAAAGACCAGCCTAGCACAATCCAACCTTCGCTAATAGTGCGTTTATTGAACCTAGCACAAAAGCGACACCCAACAACGCCGTGGTCAGGCCCCAAACAAGGAATACACAAAGAATGATAATCCCTATGCGGTATCTGTTTCCCACAAGAAATACAGTTATTCACTTTTTCTGACATCCGGTAAAACACTGAGGCAAGAAAAAACCAAAATAATCCCCAACGGGTACTTAGCCAACTTGGATTCGGTCTGAAACTCCGAATTCGAAAAATTTCAGAACGCCGAACGGCACTTGCAACGCTGCTTCTGCATCGGACCATGCGGCAAAAAAGACTGAGGAAATGACGTCGGTCATGCGCTTTTGTATCCTGACGTCCTGATGTCAGTTTTAAGCGCCTTGACCGACGTCAGCCTAATACTTTGGTATTCGGGCCGACCGAGGACAGCGGACTACCCCATATGTAAGGACTGCAGCAATGTGAGATGAAGAACATCACAGCCTGTATGGAACCAGACAACATCCCGAGCTGTGTTCTACACGGGTTAAAACAGAAATTAGCTTCACTATTCAGCATGCTTTTCAATCACAGCCTAAACACTGGCTTCATCCCAGTGGAACAGAAAACAGCAATCATCATCCATTTGCACAAAAGGGGTGCAACAACAAACCACAGGAACTAGAGACCCATTAGCCTGACCAGCCTTATCTGCAATGCCATGGAACAAATCATCATGGACCTATTAACAAAGATATAGGAAATCTCCAAATGCTCAACCCCACCCAGTTTGGCTTTGTCAAGGGGAGATCATGCCTGTTAAACTTGGAGGACTGCTTCAAGACAGTCACCAAAGGCCTAGATGAGGGCAAATATGTGCATACACCCTACCTAGACTTAGCCAAGGACTTTGACACAATCTCTCACTCGGGCATCATTGATAAACTCATCCAGCTGGGTATGAACCTATATATTGCCAGGTGGGTTGCTCACTGATGCAACTCACACGATTAAAATAGGGGACTCCGCCTCCTCCAGCAGACACATAACCAGTGGTGTTCCACAGGGATCGGCTTTGGGACCCTTACTGTTTGGAATCCTCTTTCTGAAGTACAAGCTAAAACTATAGGACTGTGGCTGACAAAGTTTGCTGATGACTGCAAACTGGCAGCGATCAGTGGAAACCCCTAGCAATGTCAACATCCTGCAAGAAGGTCTTACGCAGACTAATGATTGGTGCCAAAGTCATGGCCTTAAACTTAATGCAAAGAAATGCATTATCATCCCCTTTGGCAAAGGTGATGTCCCTGCAAACTACTATATCAACAGCAATACTCTAAGCACACAGTCAGTGGTGAGAGATCTGGGCACATAGGTTGACTGCAACCTTAACTTCAATCACCATGTCTCCAGAGTGATAAGAAGGGCATTTTATATTGCTCATCTCATAAGTAAGGGTATTGCCTCCAGAAAAAAGTTATAACCCCCGTACTCTTGCCTCATCAGGCCCATAATAGAGTACAATGCTGCCTTCGGTATATGCTCCTTTCCAAACTCCTGCAGCAATTGAAGAGACCACAAAGGTTGATTATAAAGAAAATTCAGGGTTTTTAAGATCTGTCTTATGTGAACTCCCTGAAATCATTGTCACTTTACTCTGCGTCATACAGACTGTTCAGAGACAACCTGTGCCTTGCATTATAGAGCAATCTCTGGCCCAGCTTTAATGGAAATGTTGCACATTCGCAAGTCAAATGGCACATGGGTCACTCGCTCAAAGGACCTTAACCTGGTATGTAACATCAATAGAACTTGCTGAAGAGACAGATTTGTCTCACAGAGGCTGCCCCATATTTGGAACAAGCTTCCTGTTCATGTTAAACAAAGCACCTCATTGGCCCTATTTAAGTGAAATTTGGACAATTATATGGGTAACCAGAAATTCACCCCAGGGGTTCCACCTGTGTCCTTCTTGGACAGGGGCAATAGGTGTTGATTTTAGTGTCTCCTTGAACTAGACACCATTGGGAACATGGGTTAAACTTGGCTAGGCTTTAAGGGCCCCTGTGGCCGTTCACCTAGTAACCTCCTATAATCCTATGAACATGCGCATTTAGTCATGTTCATCCAATGTGATACACGCAAATGCTGGGGAGTTTAGTGGTTGGGTAGAGCTTGGGTTAAGTGACAGTGTGCCTGCTTTGGAGGTCATAGTGGGGGGTGGGGTGAGCAAGGGGTTGGTGAGGTGTGTGTGTGTGTGTGTGTGTGTGTGTGTGTGTGTGTGTCATAGCCTGCCTTAGGCATAGGCCAACTAGGTGGCCGCCTAGGACACCGGTCTAGCAGGGCACTTTACTAGTATTTATTTGATGTAGGTAGACCAGGATGGGGGCACCAGGTAGTGTGGTGGGGGGCGCTGTGGAGTCCTTTTGCCTAGGGTACCAGTTGACCCAAGGCCACTGCTGGTGTGTGTGTGTGTGTGTGTGTGTGTGTGTATGAGAGAGGGAGAGAGACAGTGAGTGAATGTGTCTGTGAATGGGTGTTATGCTTGCACATACCCCTACCCTAATGAGTACAGCCTGCAACACTTTTGTTGGGGGGACCACTAGCCACCAGAGATAACTCCTCCTACATAGGTTGGACAGAGGGGAGACCATTAGTCATCATGAAAATACTTCAGACATTGGCTGGGGGACAGTTCTCACAGTCTGTACTTTTATTCCCACAAAAAGATGCAAAATATGTGCATACAGTATTTTTTTGCAGCAGCAGCAGTCTTCTTTACTACAGTAATATTGTCACTTAGTGCAAAAATATACAAAATATGTGCACACAATATGAAGTCATTGCCAGTTAAAAATTATAATTATAATTATGAGCTGAAATTTCAACAATTTTCATGTTTATACACATGGAGTTTCACACCAACATACACTACTGCCAATTTCTTTCTTTCAGGGAATATAGGGCATCTGAAAACAAACTTGAGCATTAGGCAACAGGTCCAGTTTCTTGTAGGACCATGCTCCGACACCATTCTGACTAGCACATACTTGCAACATAGCTTGTGTATTCATAACATACATTATTAAACTCTGTCGCTTTTGTTGCTAATTTCTTCCATACTGTAAACCTTCTTTTCATTATTCCTACAAACAGATGAACACTTGCATATACACACACTAAATGCTAACACATGATCGTCCACATTTTAAAACATTAATTTTCATGCACACACTTACATGTCTGCACTATATAAAACTTGAATTTCAACCAAATGTGATTCACACAAATGTGCAGTCGCTAATTTTTTTGCATCCACACAAACCTGTTGACCAAATCAGTTGTCAAACATTCGAATGAAAGCCATGTATACATGTGTGTATGCACATGTGTGTATGCACATGTATACATGTTTAGTGTCTGTGTATCTATATATGTGCATGTGTATTCATGTGTATATATGTACATATGTTTCTGTACATGTGTATAGATATATGCATGCATTATGTGTGTGTGTGTGTGTGTGAGACAGTGTGTGTGTGTACTCATGTGAGATAATGTGCTTCATTGCTATGTAAAGTCATGAATATACACCATATTAAGATTTGTGGTAAAAACTGATAGAGACTAAATGGTATCAAATAAAAGCATACATGCCAATGCTTTCCAGATAATTTTACTTGTTTAGCAAATAAATACTGATAATACCATATTGATGTAAAATCTCAGGCAAATGTTCATGAGCAAGCATTGTGGAAGACCATTTTACAGGCTCAGTGAGTACATACGTCAGAAAAACCTTTTGACCTGTGTGTTATATAAACACACACATATACAGAATACATAATACATTACATATATCATACATACATATCTCTACACGGGCTCACACACACACACACACACACACACACACACACACACACACACACACACACACACACACACACACACACACACACACACACACACAAAGTTTCAAGTAGCAGAGTGCACAAACAGTCTCTCACAAAACAGCAGCAGGTTTCATTTGGTGCAACCTAAAACATGCTCATGCTCACTTTGCCAGAAGGAAACCAAAAAGGTAGCAACAGGTAAAATAAAATGAATTCACTCGGGATTCAATATACAGTTCAGTCCTTTAGTAACAGTAGTCAGTCAAGAAGCACAATATTCTTTCCAGGGATGATAGTCTTTAAAACATGCCTCCAGAAAACTCTTACTCAGAAAAAAAAGAGAGTCACAGCACTAAAACATCTTTCTCAGGATTACATGAACCAAGCTCTCCAAAGTTTCTTACCATGAAGACCTTCACTGAGATAAAGCAAACATGTCTCAACAGTTACTGACTAGTCAAGTAACTCCAACTCTCCATTACTTATTTATTTGTTTTTGTTTAATGGGAAAGTTCATCTGGGAATGGAAATGCCCATTTTCAGAGGAGGCCTGGGGAGAAAAACCTCTAAAATGAGGACTTCAAAATAAAAAACAAACAGTCAACAATTATTTTTATCTGCAAAGGATTTCAAAGCAAATGATCAACAAACATCATTTACAAAGCATATCAGATTAGGGAAATACATGTTTTAAATATATTGTGAACAAAATCAGAAATATTATATTAATATACTTGAATAGTTACTAGGACTCACAGACTACAAACTGGACTCTCATCTCACAGCTGACTGTTTCAGCCTCAGTCAGTCTTCTCCTTTCACCAAAAATGCTCCAGACTCCTCTGGTCTCTTACTCAAATGACCTCAGTCACAGCAGGTTTACCATGGTCTTTAAAAAGGTGCAGGTATACACCTGCCTTCTAGTACCCAAACCTCGGCTATTTCGTTTTAAATAAGCAAGGAAATGGGGATCGGTCTAAGTATGTTCTCCAATACATATTCTATTCTTCCCCTAAAAAATACTGCAACAAAGCTTATCCTTCTACCCATGCCTAATTCCATCACCTTTTAAGCATTTTCGTGGTGGAACCTAAGAACTCACTGCTGTAACCATTCACTAAGCTGGTTGTGTGTGCTAGCAACTGTACTATATGAATCTTTTGTGTGCAGCAGTTCAATTGTGTGTTTGCTATGTTGTATATTTTTTGTGCATTGCAAGTAGCTCAGTTTACTACACCAGTTAACAAAGAAAAAAAAAAAAAGTACAATGTTACAGAAAGCAGTGACATTTTTTATAAACACAATTCAGAGATATGTAGGGCTTTTGAATCCACTTTACTAAAACATGCAGTAACAAAGCATTTTCAATGAAACATTTTAACAGATTAAAAATAGAAAAAATAACAGTGCATCCACATACACAAAGTGTACTGTGGTACAATAAATAAAGAGTTATAATGGTACAAAAAACTGTAGGATACTGAAGTTTCAAGTTTTCAAGCCTCTTTAACCTTGATAATGTTTTAAAGTGTTATAAAAATGGTGCATCAGAAACAAAATACTGACAATGCATCAGTTATGTACTTCCCTGAAAAAAGGAGGGGGGATCGTGAGAAAGAAACATTTAAATACCTCAACAGAATCCACTGAGTCTGCTGGGTAAATACTTTTCCAAAATGATATATACAAGTAAACAACAGGAGGGTATTTGCAGTAAATAGTATAAGGCTCAAAGGTCATTCAATAAAGTGTTTGTGAAAAGAGTGGTGGATAATTGGAATAACCTTCCTGAAGGTTAGCAGTCTCAAAAAACTTGACAGACTACAAGCATGCTTGAAAATGAGCTACAGTGATTCTTGCTCTTGAGTGAAGTGGGTAATTATGAATAAGCAGACTAGGTTGTCCAAGCAGTGCTTATTACCTTTAAAATCTAGTAAAACCCCTACCTTCCACCCATGGAGCCATCTCCTTTAAACTATTCCTCTTCCGCTTGTAATCACTAGCTACAGTGTACATAGCAGGCGATTTAACAGCGAGCATGTTACCTACTAACTATTGCTTGCAATAATAATGTTAGGTTTGTGTTTGGTTTATCTGCATACAATGTATCACACTCAAATAGGATAGTTTAACCTACTGCTATCTAAAACAGAAGCACAAATTCAGGATTTTCCTGACAAGTAAACAGTTCAGTCAAGGCAGAATTACACGATCTCAAAACAAACCACTGCATAATTAGGATAATTCAAGCTTGCAATATTAAATAATAAAAATGTTCCAGCTAAAATTGTACATAGACTTCTTTAGTCGTGCTGTGCTTACCGTTAGCATGGGTGTTGTGAGCAAACCCCAGGCAAAGAACTCCAGGAAAATGACAATGACAGCATGATACACACTCGGCTCCCCAATACCTTGACGCTAAGAAGAAGAAGAGAGGCAAATTAGCAGTCTTCAATAAGAATAATTACAATATCTTGCTGCAAATTCTGCTCTTCCAGTGACTGGAAGAGTATCCTAAAACTAATATTAACATTAAAATAAAACCGTAAGTTTCAGCCAATGAAACTGCTACAGATGCACACCAGGTTTTAAAACCAAAAATGACACAGAAGTCTGCCAAAGAAACAAATTATCAACAAAAAAAAATGTACCTACTCAAGAAAACATTCACCAAACACCTGGACTAAGCTTATGCAAACCTGCAGCCTGACTTGTTAAAAGGCAATATTTTAGCATATCACACCCATACGACATCACAGGTTAGCAGTGTCATTTACAGAACAAATCAGCCTTTAAATTCATTGGGCAACTGCAATACTGCATTCCATTATGAGTTACAGGCGATATGATGCTTCTTTTGTGATTATGTTACACATCGATGTATCACAACAGTACTCACAGGTGATATAGGTAGAGCCCCAAGTAACCATATTCCGTCATGCCTTAAAGCTTAATTATGAATTAATTCATAGTGAAAATGGGTAAACTGCACTAAAGTACTAAACTTACATCAATTAATGAAGGGTAGTCATGCTCTAGTCCACTGGGCTAGCACTAGTACCAGACACTAGACTGGCAAAGAGCATATCCATAATGTACTGATGCATATAGTGGAAGGAGGGGCACTAGAGTCTTAACAAGCCATTCACCACAAAAGGAACTTAAGTGAAGTTTAGAGTACTCATCAATTATCTAATCTATTCTAGAAGGAAGCAACAACTACATGATTACTGGCCTGTCACCACTGAAGGAGCACCATCTTTCAAGCAGAATCTTATGAAGGCAAAAGATATGTACTTACCATTAAGGTGGATCTATAGAAGCAGAGCTATAATTCAAAGGACTAAGGTTCCAGGCATTAACACTATTCAACAAACCAAACTTTCATAGGCTGGTTAGTACCTCTTCCTATGTACCCAAATACACCATACTGCTCATCCTCTACATATCTCGGATAGCTGTGCTATTCTGCATAAACACAGATACCATCTCAGCCAATGATGGTGGGTGGGATTCCTACACAGGGCACACTCGCTACTTTTACATATGAAAGGTGAAGAGGGTCCAGTCTCTGTAATTCATAGTACACAGTCCCAAGCTCCCCCCCCCCCGGATATATTCTTAGGTGAACATACCTTGATAACAGTAGCCCCCGACCGCAGATTGCAATCAAAAAGGTCAAAGCCAACATATAATGCTTTGCAGAGGTATTTGGTGAAAACTATGTGCCCACTGCACAAAATGCCACAAAGGGCTGCATTTTTGAAGAAAGTTACTAGGTAGCTACAGTTCTGGTAGACCATTAGCAGTTTCAGGTGATGGCTTATGAAGCTTAACAATAACAAAAATTGATGCAACTGGACAGCCAACTGGCAAGGACAACATCAGACATATTTCTTCCCACAGATTTGCGTAAGAAGGATGCAAACCATTATTACACTGTAATAACTTGGTTTTGTTCATGTAGCATCTCAGCTAATGATGGACATCCATACAGTGCAGCAAGCACTTGCCATGGTTCAAGTAAGCTGGAAGAAAGACAGATAAATGGATGTACTGATTTAATTCAGTCATTGTTGACTACAAGCACAAAGGAATGACATGGTCACAATCAGGATCAGTCTTTGAGAAAATGCAAATAAACAGGCAAATCAGAAATGGCATGAAGTTCAGAAATCATTCTGGAATAAGTGATACCTTAGAAAAAAAGTTTCCCCAAAAAAGACATTTTATTTATTTGGCAGTGGCTGGCTCAAAGAAGCTTGTAAGATTTTTTTTAAGAACAGGAGGTAATGGATCACTCAGCAGAGGTCTCAGTAAGAAAGTCCTTTTTACAAAAGCTTTGGAAACTTTCATGGAAGTTAAGGAGAAGCCACCTTGAGCCTTCTGAAAGTTGGAGATGGTAGCCAAGTGAAATACAATTGAACTGGTATGAAAAACGCATGCTAGATAGTCCAGCATGGCAGAAATAGTAGCAAAAAAGGGATATAGGATCTCAGATGTAACCCACATCAAGAAGTAACACCCATCTGTCCCTGTAAGTTCTTCTCATGCTGGATTCTGGGAAAAGAAGAGAACATCAATAACTTTACAGGAATAAGCAAGGCTTCTAGCAACTATTGGAAGTGAAGATGCCAAGCAGACAGGCACAGTTAGTGTCAGCTTAAAACTTGTCATATGGATGAAACAGCAGATTTGCTGCTGATCTCAATAACATGGGCTTCTCTAAGAGAGGAGATAGAACAGGACAAAATATGTCATGGCCAGTAGAGAGCTATGAAGATGACCTTGGTCTTGAGAATTGTTTTTTTCCTTCTGAACAAATTTCATCATCAGAGAAAGTGACAGAAGCACACAATAGTCCAATAGGCCATTTGTTACTACAGCATCCCCTCAGGCGATTCCCTGGAAAGATTATCAAAAAAGAAGAACTCCCTTCAGCTGATGGTTGGTCTGGGATGCAACCGGATCTCAACAGGATTTTTCCCATTTCTAGAAGATTTTTCCCTTTCAACAAGGAGCTGAAACACTTATTAGGTAACAGAAGACATCTGCCCGGCTTCTCTGCCATTCAACTGAACTCTTCAGGGATACAGCCTGTAACCATAAGGTAAAGTGCTGTGCACAGCCAATTCCAATACTCATAGTTTTCCAGATATGATATCCCCTTACCTGTAGAAATGTGTCCTACACGTGCCATGATTTCCATGTTTATGTTTAAAATTCCCACTGAGAGGGCATCTTGGAATGCTTGGCCACGTAGGACTGCTGTCATCCCTAGTATATTGATATGCAGGGAAAGCTCTAGGGCACTGAGACACCATAAACCATCTTGCCCATTATAATGCCCCATCCTCCCAAAGCATCTGTGATGACTGTTTCCAAGTAGACAGATGGAAAGAACTGTCGGAGAAGACAGTGTTGGCATCCATCCACCATAACAAATGTTGCTTGCACGTCTGAAATATGCAGAGTTTGTGTTCTACTGAATCCACATTCTGTGACTGCCATACCCAGTGGAGAAATGAAAATGGAATCATGGAAGGCTATTACCATGGAAGATTGCAGAAGAGAAATTTTGGCTAGTAGTGGATGAACTCTGTTCCTGGACAGTCTTCCTCTGCACAATTGTGTATTCAAATTGTAGCCTAAGAACATGGCCAGCTTAAGGGCTATTGGACCATTTGGCCCAACAGGACCCTGCTCCTTCAAGTGGCCCCACACACACTACTATGACAGGAACATTATGCCTTACATAAGTCAGAGATTTTCCTAAGAGAAAGTGCAAGCCATTCTCCTACTGTAGTCTTGTTCCCATAGTGCTTAGAAGTCTAATATTATCAGTAACTGCAGTTTCATGCCTCTAGTATTGCTCACATTATTAGCTGCACACTCTCTCATAGTAGTTAATATTATTAGTAACTGTAGCTTCATGCCTCATGCATGGCTCACAGTATTAGCTTCTCACACTCCCTTAGTAGTTAGTATTATTAGTAACTGCAGTTTCTTGCCTCTTCTATGGCTCACAGTATTATCTGCTCACTCTCCCATAGAAATTAGTATTATTAGGAACTGCAGCTTCATGCCGCTTGTACAGCTCACAGTATTAGCGGCTCACTCTCCCTTAGTAGTCAGTATTATTAGGAACTACAGCTTCACGCCTCTTGTACGACTCACAGTATTAGCTGCTCACTTTCTCTTAGCAGTTAGTATTATTAGTAACTGCAGCTTCACATTTCTTCTACAGCTCACAGTATTAGCTGCTCACTGTCCCTTAGTAGTTAGTATTATTAGTAACTGCAGCTTCACGCCTCTTGTAAGGCTGACAGTATTTGCTTCTCATGCTCCCTTAGTAGTTAGTATTATTAGTAACTGCAGCTTCACATTTCTTCTACGGCTCACAGTATTAGCTGCTCACTGTCCCTTAGTAGTTAGTATTATTAGTAACTACAGCTTCACACCTCTTGTATGGCTAATAGCATTAGCTGCTCACTCTTCTACAGTAGTCAGTTACTGTTGCTGAGCCTTCAACAGGGTTTTCTACCAAAACTGGTCAGATTAAGTATTTGGCATTGTGTACCACTTCAGTTACTCTGTCAAAAGATAAGACCACAATTAAAGACTGACAGAGATGTACAGTTTTCTTTTGCTTCTCTTGCTGATAAGGGGTATGTGACTGGTTGTTAAAGAATAAACTTACAAAAAAAAATTGGAATAGTCAGGCTCAGACACCAAGAAAATAATCACTAGTAAACATAAAATGTACAGATACTGTCTTTTTTAATTTCTCCAAGTCTTTTGGGTTTCCAATGCCATGACGGAAATATACCTCATTCCTAAGTCAAAGTATGATTAAAGTTCACAAAATTAGTATTGTTTCAATCTTTGACGTTACCCAGAAGTGCTCTTTGAGCACCCACAATGTGCCCAGTAAAGACTACTTTTGCAATTTGTATAGAGTTACATGTACTGGTAACATATCTAAGTACGACTGAAAATTCTTTTTTATAAGACCCATTGCTCCTACTATTATTGGAACTATCTGGGTATCCTTTCACATTACCCTCATTTCTGCCTGCAATTCCTGCTATTTTATAACTTTGTGTCTCTCTGTACATAAGATACTGTAGTCACTGGGTGTAGCAATTTCAATAATCAATGCTACTTTTGTCTTCTTTTCATTCACAACTATATCTGGTTTTCTTGCATCTATTTTCTGAATTGTTGGTAATGGGTGATCCCATGCGATACAAACCATCATTTTCTATAATGCTTTGTGACTCATGTTTCCAGTGTTTTTCAGTTTCTTCTATATTATGTTTGCACAATCCCCAGTGCAAAGTCTTGCCACATTATTATGCCTTTCAGTATACAGTCCTTCTGCCATTAGTATATCACAACCAGCAATAAGATGTCAGACTGTTTCTAATTCTGTTTTACAAAACCTACATTTGTCCGTTTCTCCCACATGTTCAATGGACTTTGCAAACCAAAGTATACATAGTCCACTATTCTGGGCCACCAATATTAACCTTTCATCTTTTTGGATTAACTTTTCCACTCCTTAACCATTCCTGCATTTGATCTTGATAAACATAAAGTTGTTCTACGAGTTTTCTATACTTGCAACTATATTTATGCATTTTCCACATTTCTTGCCTTCTCATCTGATCCTTCACCTTATATTCTTTCTTTGTTTTCTGCCACATTCATTCAGTTGCTGCCTGATATTTATCTACTTCTGATTTGATTTCCATTCCCACTTGACACTGATATGCTTCTGCTAAGCTAAGCAGGGAAGTAATCTTAGACTTATTCTTCTCATGTTTAAAACTTCCACCAAGTTTGAGTCTTGTAAGGTCAGCAGATATGTATGCATTCCTACGACTGCAGATCTATACATGTAATCAATTTCGAGGAGGCTCATACCTCCTTCAGAATGGGGAATATGCAGTCTTGATATACAATGTTTTTTATAAATTATATGACTAGCATGAAGCATCCTTCTTGTTTTCTTGTCCAACTTATATTACAACACCTTTTGTGGCCAGTCAATCACCCAAAAACTAAGTTAGGACAGGAAGAGCAAATTGGTTTATAGCTTGAACTTTGTTCCTAGATGTCAACACTGTTTTCAGTATTGATTTGTGTCTTCTAAAATATTCCTTACAAAGTTTTATTTACATTTGTTCATGTTTTATTGTTGATCCTTCATCAATTCCCAAATATTTATACACTCCCTCTTGCTCAAGTTCTATCAGAAACTGATGTCTTGGTGCTGCAGCTCTCCTGCTTTAAAGGTTGCTTTTGCACATTTATCAAGACCAAATGACATTCTTATTTCATATGAACATGTTTTGACCACTTGCAGTTGTGCTGCTTTCCAGTTCCTCATCTGATGAACTACACAGTTTTAAATCATCTACAAAAGGATGATGAGAAGTGTTTACACTTTGTTTTCTGAGAGCCAAATTGTAACCATTACTTAATCTGTTAAGTAGACAGCTTAATGGGTTAAGGGCAAAACAAAAGATCTGCAGCGACAGTCACCCTGGAATATCCCCCTTTGAATTTTCATCCCTGATATAATAATTTGTCCTTTAACATGGCTTAACTGCAAAGTGGTTTGCCAATGTTTCATGGCTGCTGTAATGCAATTGGTAAGTGTAGGGTATCTTATACATTTTTAAGCACTCTTATCCACAAATGTGGGATACTGTCAAATACCTTTTTTGTAGTTTATCCATGCCATAACTCAACATTCTTCCCCCTTTTATAGTTCTCTATTAAGAATTTATTTAACAACAAATGATTCTTTGTTCCACATGACTTTCTTTTATTACCATTTTGTTCTGGTGCCATGATTTGAGTTTTCTTCTAGATGACTATAAACTCTGTCAACATCAATTCCAGTGTTTGTTTGTGTCTTTTGGCTTTTCCCGGTTAGGGGTCGCCACAGCGGAACTCCGGTCCGCTAATGATTGGTAGTTGATTTTTACGTGCCGAGTTACCAGCCCTGATGCACAACCTTCAACGAAGGTACACCCATTCATGCATGTCTCCACGCAGAAGACGCTCTAGCTGAGAATCGAACTGGACCACATCTTACTGTTAGGCGATAACGCTACCGCAGCACCACCACCGCGGATCAACATCAATTCCAGTGTATAGTTTATAATTCATCGGGAGGCAAGTTACTCGTCTAAAGTTTTTAGGATAGTTTTTCCTTGTTGTTAACCAGGCTGGTGTTTGTTCAGGGTGCGCATATAAATAGTTCTTTCTCATGGCTAAATCTTCAATTAAAGATGTTAATACTTTTAGCCAGAAGTTAGGTACTGCATCTGGGCCTGGGGTTTTCCAGTTAGGAGGTTTTCTTAACTTTGTTTCAATCTCTCTGGCTGTTACTTCATCTCATTTCATATTCAGTACATTTGAACTTCTTATTTTTTCTTTTACTTCTTCTATCCATTTAGCATCTTTGTCATGTTCCACAGGGTCTTCATATATATTTCTCCAAAATGTATATATGTCTTCTTTTTTGGTGGTGTTTCAATTCCTTTTGATTGGTTTCCCAATTCTATAGAATACTTTTTGGGTCATCAATAAATTGCTTATTTTGCACTTTTCCTTTATATTCATCATCCATATCTTCTACGTTTTTCTGCCTCTGCTGATATTTTTAGTTTATGTGCACAAAAGATCCTGATCTGTTTTCATACTGTGCAGTGGCTTTATCACATCTAACTGAGTACTTTTGTTGAAATGTTCCCTCTTCTATACTCTTCAAACAGTGACATTTCTTGTCTTAATTACTTTATATAGTTTCCTCTATTCGATATTTCCTTGATGGAATTCAATTTCTCCCTTTCCTTTCTCTTGCTACCCTTTTCCTTTCTCTTACTACCCTGTGTTTTTGTGGTAAGACTTTATATGTTATTAATTTAGTGGCACAGCAATATATCCTATTTACTTCTATTATATGTGAGAGTCTCAACTAACAGTCCGAATTACTGTTTTCATTTGTTTCATCAAACGTCTAACTTTTTCGGCTTTATTGGCTTTCTGTAATCTGTTTCTTTCATTGATCTTAATATGTCTGTCCATCACTTTTATATCAGACAACTCTTCTCTTAGATAATTTTCTTCTAAACTGAGGGCACATTCTATAGAATGCCCGCAGGAAATGGTGAATGAAGAAAGTTCCAGAGCATCTTCCTGTGCCACATTCTCTTCAGTTTCATCCTGGGTCATCCGTTGCTCTTTCACAAGGGAACTCAATGGGCTATCACTCTACAACATTGACTGTGTCAGAGTTGCCAGAGTTTCCTGTTCCTTCCCTTGCTGTGCAACTCCAACTGAATGTTTGTACTGGTTTAATGTGGAAGGCTCCAAAGTATCTTCATATGGCAACTGATCAGATGTTTCATACTCCACTGCTTTCTCCTTAATTTGGGGAGCCATTGTTCTATCCTGTTATGTTATCAGAGTCAGATTTTCTACACTAAATCCTTCACTTTGCAGGTAATCCATAAAAAGAAGTTATGTTCTTACCATAACGTTCCATGTGTGTTGTGCATCTCGTCCTTTATTTTCACTGGTGGAGTTGGATCCGATGTGTTGGATCAGTCTCAGACAATACTCCAGCTCAAGGCCTTCAGCAAAGCTTGTGGGCTAATTTTTACCCATAATCCCTATCCCAATTACTTCAGATCTTGTTTGCCCCCCCAAAGGTGCATAAAGAAGAATTACATCATACCTAGTTGTAAGTGCATTAAAGTATACATATGGTTTCACTTTAGAATCCTGAAATATCACAATCCTGAACTTCATAATCTGGAATCTAAAATCCTGAAAACTCAAAATACTGAATCACAAAATACTGAAAATATACAGGACATGCATAATGACAATATTCCAGTACAAGTACACAGAGAAACACATACAAGACAAAGGATAGCACTTTTCACAAGGTATGGGCAGGGGGGCAAGTCCTCTTGTGCCCCCACACCCCCTGCTAATTAAATATATAAACTCCAAGATTGCATTCCACAGAAAAAAATGGCAAACATACCATCACGTGCTCATGACTGTCTGTTGTAACCTTAGTAACATTTCCTTTTAACTTGCTACACAACAACATAACTCATGATAGTGTAGTGAAGTGCAATCTTGGAGTTGATATATTTAAGTAGCAGGGGTGCAGGGGAGTTTACCCCCCTGCTTATATTTGGTGGAATGCAATCTGGTTTGTGTTCTCTACAGTCAGTATATGATTCCTGTGTGTTTTCAGTCTTTTGAATTTTCAGGATTTTGGGCTTCCTGATTATGATGTTTTATGAAATTCAGGATTGTGATATTTCAGGATTCTGAACTGGAACCATAAATAAATAAATCTATATGTGTGTGTGTGTGTGGGTGTGTGTGTGTGTGTGTGTGTGTGTGTGTGTGTGTGTGTGTGTGTGTGTGTGTGTGTATGCAACTTCTCCCCTGAAATGGAAAGGAGTGAAAAGAGATATTTTCTGAGGCTGTGTGTGTGTGTGTGTGTGTGTGTGTGTGTGTGTGTGTGTGTGTGTGTGTGTGTGTGTGTGTGTGTGTGTGTACATATATATATATATTAAAATGCAATCCTCTTTGCCACTAGTGTACCAGGAGTCTAGGAGAGGGGGAGGACGAAGAGTTGTGAGAAAGATGGACAACACACATGGAACATTATGGTAAGAACATAACTTCTTTAATGTGATGTTGTCAATCTTGCCTTTATTCTCTCTGGTGGGACCACGTCCCTAACAACAGGACTCTTGGGTGGCTCAAGGGAGAATTTTCCTCAGGACCATAGAACCAAAAGCTGCTCTATTCCTGGAGGCCATACTCTGTAATGAGTGATGAAAGTATGAGGGTTGGCCCAAGTAGCTGTTGCACATACATTATCCAGAGGTAGTCTAGCACGGAAAGCTGCAGAGGTGGCAACAGATCTAGTAGAGTGGGCTTTAATACCATTTGGAAGAGTCTTGTTATTAGGATTGTAAATGCAGGATATATAAGATGTTAGCCATTTGGATAATGTGACCTTAGAAAAGTACAGTTGTGTACTACACTTACCATAAATGTAGATGTTCAAGTGTATTCACTGTTGCAGTCATCACATTTGGGTTATCTGCCTGCAGGTAGCCCTCAGTCAGCCTGAGTACCAAAGTGTTTGAATTTCTGAGTTGGATGCTGTCACTTCTTCCATGATGTCAGGTCATCAGGGGTATAAAACATGGCAGCCGACGCCATTAAATCAGTTTTTCTTGCCCCAGATGTCAGGTGCCCTCAAAATAGGAAGCAATTACATGGTATGGAACACCCCCAGCAAAAAAGCAAATACACATGATACAAGAAATGCCAAACAAAAAAGACAGGTAGAAGTAAAGAGAAGTCAGGGGGCTAGAGGGAGGGTAACCAGGACTGCAACAGTGAATACACGAACATCTACATTTATGGTAAGTGTAACACAACTGCACTATGTTCTTCGTGTTTCACTGCTGCAGTCATCACATTTGGGTTGATTCCCAAAGCTAAGGAAGGATGGAGGTAGTTAAGAAGCATTAGGGCTGGCAATCAGGCCCTGTAAGACTGCTGTGGCAAATCCAGCTCTGGATTTAGAAAAGATAGGCAAGTGGTAATGCTTGGTGAAAGTGTGTACAGAGCTCCAGGTTGCAGCTTCCAGGATGTCCCTGGTAGGGACTGCCCTGAGGAATGCTGTAGAGGTTGATGTAGCCCTAGTGGAATGTGTTCTGATCCCCTGTGGGGTAGGTTTCCCATGGTGCTTGTAGGAGAAATGGATGCAGCGTTTTATCCACTTAGAAATGGTTTGCTTTGAAATGGCCTTGCCCTCTTCTCCTACTGCAAAGTTGACTAGCAGCTGGTCAGATTTTCTGAAAGGCTTAGTCCTGTCTTGACAGAACCTGAGCTGCCTGTGCATGTCCAGGGAGTGCAGGATCTTTTCCCCTTTATTCTGAGAATTAGGGAATTAGGGAAAAAAAGTAGGCAAATGAATGGATTGGTTTAAAGCCACACTAGATACCACCTTGGGCATAAATGATGGGTTAGTCCTAAGGGAGACCCTGTCTGCATGGAAGATAATGAAGGGTCCCATGACCATAAGGGCCTGCAATTCAGACACTCTTCTTGCTGAAGTGATGGCTAGAAGTAAAGCTGTTTTCCATGAGAGGAATTTTAACTCAGCTGTGGCAGCAGGTTCAAAGGGCGGAAGCGTGAGCTTTTCCAATACAAAGTTAAGGTCCCAGGCACAAGTGGGAGCTCTCCTGGGGGGTCTTAAATTATTGGCTCCTCTCAGAAACTGCTTGAGCACAGGATGAGAGAAAAGGGGTGGCTCAGTATTATAATGAGCTGAGATGGCAGAGGCATGAATCTTAATTGAAGAGAAGGATAGGCCTTTGTGAAGCATTTCTGCTAAGTAATCTGGTATATTAGGTACGTTGGGCGCAGTTGTGTCCATTCCCTGAGACTGGATCCAGGAGCAGTATCTTTTCCACTTTTCCGAATAGGATTTTCTAGTACTAGGCCTCCTTGCCTCAAGAATGACATCCAGCACCTGCTTACTGATAGCTGCTGGAGAAGAATTCAGTGGATGAGCCAGGCTGCTATGTTCAGGATCTGAAGCTGAGGGTGCAGAATCTGTCCGGCCTGCTGGGACAGCAGGGAAGGAGTCTGAGGCAGGTGCCATGGTGGCAGCACTGTCGGGCTGCGCAAAATAGGGTACCAGTGCTGGCGTGGCCAGTCAGGTGCAATCAGGATTGTTCTTGGCTTGTCCTGTTTGATCCTTACTAGAACCTTCAAGAGGAGGGGCAGAGGGGGAAAGGCATAGACTGAGAGGTTTTCCCAGGTGAAGGACAGGGCATCCACTTTCCAAGCTTGGCTGTGGGGAGTTCTGGTGCAATATTTGCTCAACTGATAGTTCTGAGGGGAAGCAAAAAGGTCCACCTCTGGTGTTCCCCACCTGTTCCTCAAAAGCTTTAATATTTTGGGTTCCGGTTTCCACTCGTGTGGGTCCATGAGATTTCTGTTTAAGTCGTCTGCCAGTGAATTTAGTTTGCATGGCAGGAATTGAGCTTGCAGGTGCACTTGGCTGCTCAAGGCTGTGTTCCACAGAGCTATAGCTAATCTGCAGAGTGGGTAGGAATGGGTTCCCCCTGCTTGTTTATGTACCACATAACTGTGGTGTTGTCTGTCTTTACCAATAGTTGTCCTGGAAGAATAAGGCCTTTGAAGGCTGTCAGAGCATTCTGTACAGCTAACATTTCTTTCTGATTGATATGCAGGTGCATTTGCTTTGGGTTCCACTTGCCCTGAATGCACTGCCCTGCCATGTGAGCCCCCCATGCATAATATTATGCATCTGTTGTTAGGGTTTGGGTGGCAGGGGGTAGAGTGAAAGGGAGTCCCTTGTTGTGGTTGCAGGCATCTGCCCACCAAAGGAACTCTGTCCTTAAGCAAGGAATGATAGGATTTAATTGTTTCCAGGTCCTGAGAATGTTGACACCAAAAGACTTTTTAGGTACCCATTGAAGTTTCCTCATATGCAGTCTTACATACAGAATTAATCGAATACAAGAGGCCATGAACCCAAGGGCTTGCAGTATTTTTCTTGCAGATAGCCGGGTTTTGGTGGTCAGTAGAATGAAGTAGTTTGTCAAATAAATTTGTTTCTCTGGCGTGAGGAATGCCATCTGGGAAGGCGTGTTCAAGCTTGCTCCCAGGAATACAATCTGTTGGCTGGGTACCAGCTGTGATTTCTTTTTGTTGATGGTGTACCCCAGAGAATTTAGAAGTCTCTTTACAAATGCCAAGTGCTGTAGTAGCAAGTCCTGACTGTCCGCCTGAATCAGGCAATCGTCCAAGTATGGGTAAATCTGAATGCTTTTTCTGCCTGCAATATGCAATGGCTGGAGCTAGGCACTTTGTGAATACCCTGGGTGCAGCAGATAAGCCAAAGGGAAGTGCAGAGAACTGATAGTGCACACAGCCTGCTCTGAAGCGTAGGTATTTCCTGTAAGATTCCCTTATGGGGATGTGCAGATAGGCTTCTTTTAAGTCTAGGGTTGCTAGCCAGGAGTCCTTGGCTAGCACAAGAAGCAGCTGTGGGAGAGTTAGCATTTTGAATTTTGGAACCACCAGAAAGGTGTTGAGAATAGACAGATCCATGATAGGACGCCAAGAGTTTTCTTTTCTGGGAACCAGAAACAGTCTGGAATAAAAGCCTTGTCCCCTTTGTTCTGCTGGGACAGGTTGAATAGCCTTGATACTGAGAAGAGAAAGTACTTACTTTTGGGCCTCTGCCCACTGGTTTGGGGGGAAGTCTGGCCATCCGCTTAGGGTTGGGAGTGAGTGGAAGTGGAATCTGTATCCCTGGGAAACAATGTTTAAGACCCATCTCTCTTGAGTAATGTATTCCCAGTTTTTGGCATACACAGCAAGTTTCCCTCCTAAAGGTGCAAGTACTTGGGCAAGGCTTGGAAGAGGTAAGGATAAGTCACTGTGCCATTTTACCATTGGGTAGTGGCTTACTACTCCCTGTTTTGAACTTGGGAGCATTCCATTGCTTAGATCTGTGCATAACCTGAGACTGAAGTCTTGGTGGTCTGCTGCCCCTGGGCTTGGCCTGGAAGGGACTGGAAAAGATCAGTTTTTTGAAGGCCAATGCCTACTGAATCTAGGCTGTACTTGTAAGAAATCTTTAACAGTTTGCATAGATTTAGCCTTTTCCTCCATTCTTTTGAGGACTTCTTCTGCTTTATTACCAAATAAACGCTCTTGGTTTAATGGTGCATCCAGTAATTTTGCTTTGATATGATCTGGCAAGTTTTGTTCCTTAAACCAAGCATGCCTTCTAAGAATAGACCCAGTAACAGCAGCCCTGCAAGATGCTTCTAAGGCATCAAACCCACATTGCAAAGTATGTTTACCAACTTTGTTAGCAGAATGCATTAACGCTTGTAAATCTTTATGTTCTGCACAGTCAGGAATCAACATAATTTTCTGTTTAATTATCTCCATAATATGCTGCTGATACTTTAACATATGAAACTGGCAATTTAGGGGACTAATGGCAAGAGTAGCAGAGGTGTATACCTTTTTACCCCATCTGTCTAAAGCCCTAGAATCCCTGTTCAAAGAGGTAGGATTTTTGGCAGTTGTAGCCTTAATGCCTTTAGGTCCCTGGGAAATGGTTTCTAGAGCCGCAGTAGGATTCTTAAAAACAAATTTGTGGGAGTCAGGTACTCTATAGTACCCTTCAGGTTTCCTGGGAGCTAGGGGCAAAGTATCAGGGGCAAGGCTGGATTCCAAGAAGACATCATCTACAATTTCCAGAACAGGAGGGATAGCTAGAGGCCTGTGCTGAGGCAAGTTTAAAAATTCCCTGAGTCTCTTTTTTTGGACTGAGAGAAGTCCTGCCTCTCCCAGCGGAAATGCTCTCTAAGGGTATGCAGCGTTTCACCAAAAGAAAAATGTTCTGGAGGGGAAGCAGAGGGAATGGAATCCTCTGCATCAGGATCCTCATAGGTAGATAAGGTAAGTCATGGTAGTCAGAAGGATCAGAATTATCAGATTCCTGATCAGAAGAATCAGACGGAAAATCAGTTCTTGGTCTCTTTGAGGGGGAAGGCTGACTTCCCCTAATTAAGGTAATAAGGTCTTCAGCCATTCTAAGCATTTGTTTTTGTGTCATGCGGGCCTGAGAATGCGCTTTGGTCGTTGTTTTCTTAGGAGTAGTGCGAACTCTAGGCCTGAGAAATTCAGTATTTTTGGTTTGAAACAAAGTCGTCGGTTTAATATGAAAATCGGAAGGACTGAATACACCCTCGGAAGCCAGTGCCTGCACAGCGGCTCTGGACCCATCCAAGGTAGAGACATCCGCAGGTTCCATAGTCGAAGAAGCATCTTGCTTCATACCGGACTCCGAATGGGTCTCAGTAGAGGCCTGCAAATCTGTAAGAGCGGGTATCACGGGCTGCGAAAGAGCCTCACTGAGTACCGGCGAACTGGCAACTAGCTTAACGGTAGCATCGTCGGCAGTTTTGGACTTATGCGGTCTGTCTCTGTCTTTATCCTTACTTTTTTTGGAAGATCGGTAGTCGGATGGCTTATCAAAGCCATTTCGGAGTACGGAGATCGACAACGAAAGAATTTAGCTACAAAAATTGCCTGATGATGAATAGTTCGGGCACTGAACAAGGCACAAAACTGACAGCGAGGGATGTGGCAGTCTGGGCCTAAACAGGTGACGCATTAAGAATGATAATCTCTGTGAGATATTTGCTTTCCACAGGCAAGACAATTATTAAATTTTTTTGACATTGGTTAAAGCAAGAAAAAAGGATCTCCAACGGGGTACTTATCTTTTAGAAGACTTCAGGTCTGAAACTCAAAAAATGAAAATTTCAGGAGATGGCTGACCGGCACTTGCCAACTGCTTCTGCTTCGGGCACCGCACGGAAAGAAAGACTGTTGTAATGGCGTCGGCTGCATGTTTTATACCCCTGACGACCTGACGTCATGGAAGAAGCGACAGCATCCGACGCAGAAATCCCAAGACGCTGGTATTCAGGCTGACTGAGGGCTACCTGCAGGCAGATAACCCAAACGTGATGACTGCAACAGTGAATCATGAAGAACATCTGGGTAGCCTTTCTTTGTATCTGAGAATGAAACAAAATTTGGTCTGACTTCCGAGGTCCTGTGTAAATAAAAATGTAATTGCCTATGAACATAAAGTAAGTGCAAAGAATATTCTCCTTTATTTTGAAAATTGGGGAAGAAAACTGGAAGGTCAATAGACTGGTTCAGGGTATTTTCTGTAACCACCATGGGTAGGAAAGATGGACTGGTGCACAATTACACCCTATCTTTGTGAAAGCTTAGATATAGGGGTTTTATCGACAAAGCTTGCAATTCAGATACCCTTCTAGCAGAAGTAATTGCCACCAAGAAAAGGATTTTCCATGAGAGATACTTCATATCACATGTGGCAGAAGGTTCAAATGGAGGATGTATAGTGCTTTTAAAATGAAATTTAGATCCCAAGGAGGTACTGGGTGTTTCAGAGGAGGCCTTAACATGACAGTGCCTTTCAAAAAGGCTTTGCAAAGTCTGTGAGCCATGAGTGGTTGGTCATTATCTCCTATATGAAAATTAGAGATTGTCGTTAGTTGAACTTTCACTGAAGCTGCTGCTGCTCCATCACTGAAAATATCTGCCAAACGTTGAAGAATAATATGAACTGGTGCTGTAAAAGGATCTATGTTTCTACTGTTAGCCCATATTACAAATTTCTTCCACTTGCTTCTATAAAGTTTTCGAGTGGACATTTTATGAAACGATAAAATTTATATGCCTGACTGGAGAGGACAGGGATGGAAACCTGGCAATTAAGGGAAATGAAGCAGCCAAGCTGTTAATCACAAATTGTCTAGGTTGGGATGAACCATTCACAATGGGTGTGTCAGAAGGTTTGGAACTGGGTCCAGAATCCAGGGTTAGTCCCGGAAATGAGGCTGAAGAAAGGGAAAACAGATTTGATGAGCCCAGTAGGGGGGCAATTAGGATAATGGTGGTCTCCAACAAACTTGCTTTCTGTAGAAGCTTTGGGATTAGAGGAATAGGGAGAAACACAAAGTCCCGTGGGCCAAGCTGAAAAACTGCATCCCTTGGTGACTCCCCCATTGGGGGGATTAGGGCAAAGTAGTTGCTGCATTTGGCATTGTCAAGTGATTCAAAGAAGTCGCAGCAAGGCTGGCCCCATTTGTGGAATGTCACATCTGCTATCTTCTGATTGAGGGACCACTTGTGCTGCCATAAGATGGCTCTGCTCTATTTGTTCACAATCACGTTGGATCTGCCCGGGATGTGCATTGCTATTAGAAAGCAACTGGAGGCTATCATCCAATGCCAGACCCTGAGAGCTTCTCGACAAAGTGGGTAAGACTTGGTTTCCTCTTGTCTGTTGATGTACCACACTACCAACATGTTGTCGGTCTGAATTACAATTGCCTCTGTGGGAAGATAGTCCTGAAATGCTTTCAATGCTAAAAGCACAGCTCTCATCTCTATGACATTTATATGCAGGTGAGCCTCGTGGTCTATCCAGATGCCCTGAACGGTCTTCCCCCATAAAATGCCCCCCACCCCACCCTATCTGGGAAGCGTCCATGGTCAACGTGGCTAGAGATTGTGGAAAAATAAAGAAGCAGCCCTGTAGAACTGATTGTGAATGGAGCCACCATTGTAGATCTTTCCTGCAGTCCTCTGTTATAGTTATCTTGTGGGACATAGAAAGTTCTAAGATCAACCACTGAGCAAACAGCATCCACTGGAGTACCCTTATATGGAGGCAAGCTAGAGGAACTAGAATGAAGGAAGCAGCCATTTCCCCTAGCACTTGCAGAATCAGTTTCGCAGTGGCTTTGCACTTTTTTAGGAGTGTCCTGATGAGATGACAGACATCATGTACTCTGTCTCAAGAGAGTCTTGCTATCCGAGTGGTAGTATCTATTTCTGCTCCTATGAATCATAAGGATTCCGATGGTTGTAGCACTGATTTCTCATAATTTACTGTAATGCCCAGAAAGGAGCAGAGTTGAAGAACATGATCTCTTGACTGGAGTAAGTGATGCCCGGTCGGGAAAGATACGAACCAGTTATCCAGGTATGGAAATATATGGACTCCCTTGCATTTCAGATGAGCCACCACTACTGCCATACATTTGGTGAACACTCTGGGAGCTGTAGTGGGACCAAAGGGCAAAGCTCAGAACTGGAATTGACTGGCTCCCATTCAGCCAGAAGCACAAGAACCTCCTGGACCGTCTGTCCATTTTGATATGGTAGTATGTGTCTGAGGTCTATAGAGCATATCCAGTTGTCTTTTCCCAGAAAGGGAAGTATTGACTGCAGTGTTACCATCCAGAACCTTGTCTTCTTTACTGATTTGTTTAGGTTGCCGAGATCCAGAAGGGGTCTCCAGTCCCCTGTTTTCTTTGGACTAAAAAGAATCGTGAGTAGGTTCCGGATCCTTTCTGGTCTGAGGGAACTTCTTGGATGACTCTTTACTTTAGCAACTTTTGAATCTCTATAGTTGGTTGTTCCTTTTGGGTGTAACATCTGGAGCAATGTTGTTTTCGAGGATAGGAATGGAGAAAGGGATGACATATCCTCAGGATATTATGTCCAGCACACATTTGTTGTTTATGTTTCGCCAGTTTTCTTGGTGCAGAGATAATCGTCCCCCGACTGCCTCCACAGGGGAGCAATCAGGTACTCCTTCAGCAGTGCTGAAAAGGTCTCCCAAGGAAAGATTCCCTGCAGCCTTGGTTTTGTGGACCCCCCTCCACCGCGAAAGTGCGTCTCCCATTGTTGTTCCCCCCTCTGCCTCTGGGGGAACTTTGACCTTGTGTGTCCTGATAAGACCTCTGTGATTTTCTGAACCACATTTTTCCACTACCTTTTTGGCCCTTGGGAAAGGGTCTGGTAGGAGTGGAGAAAAGTACTCCAATGGCAGACAAGGTCCTACCTTCTTGTTCACACCTGATGAGTGTTTCCTTCACTTTTGGCCCAAAGAGGGATGAGCCATCAAAAGGGGGTGTTAATGAAGGAAGACTAAAGGGCTCCGTAAAATTGCAAAGGCACATCCAAGCCTGTCTCCAGAGAGAGATACCTGAGCCTGCTGCCCTACTCAGTCCATCTGCTGCGTAAGAAATCAGCCTCATGGAAGAGCTGACTACTGAATTTAAAGTAGCAAGCTGAGCATTAACTTTCTCTACTGCTGCATCGGCTACAGCTCCTAGAAGGGAGTCTGATAACTTTCTAATCAGGTCCCGCTGAAATCTTGTAAAGTGAGTTAAGTAATTCAGGGACCGTAAGGCAAAGGTCGCTGATGCAAAGACATGCTTCTCATATCCATCCATAGTCCTGGAGTCTTTATTAGGAGGATGGCTAAAGGTACTCATTTCAGACAGTACCTTTCTGGTGGCCTCCGCCACAAACATGGCATCAACTCCTACAGCTTTTGTAAGGAATTTTTTGTCTTTGGTGGCAGTGATGTATTTATTTAGCCTCTTAGGAGTAGGATTTATGGTATCTGGGGTCTCCCAAGCCTTTCGAGAGGGAAGGTCGATAAGCTCATCAAAAAGTGGAGTAACCCAAGAAGTTGAAGGGCGAGATGAAAAAGGCCATCAGGAATACTGACTCAGCAGAAGGGAGGGACGGAAAATCACCTCTCTGTTTCAATAGTCCTAGGATGCCTCCAAAGGAGACAACTTCAGGAGGTGATCATGGGGACCCTTCTGCCTCATTGAGGTCAGTATCAGATGTGATGGTCTCTTCTGGGGAGTCTAGATGCTTTCTCTTACATGTCTTCTTCCAAGGGACCTCTTCAGTGGGATACTCTGGAGAGGTTTCAGAACAGGGGGCAGTATCCTGAGGTATGTCCTGAGTCCTAGTGTCGCTGCGGACCTGTGGAGAGGGTGCGTGACAAGATAAAGGCACCTGACGTAAAGGAGGAGGAGGAACTGAGGAAAATTGAGTCTCAGACTGTGAATAAGTCAATGGCCACCTCATTACCTCAAAGGCAGACTCTCGCAGCTCCGAAGTGGTCTCATGATCCGACACACAAGTTGTCTGCACCGAAGGTCTCTCCAGGGCTGAAGAGGGAAGCTCCAAAGCAGAGGTAGGAGCCGAGCTCACCCATGCCGAGGCCCCTGGGGACAAAACTGGCTCTGAAGAAACCCAAAAAGTCTTAACGGACCCGACTGGGGAGTGTCAGCTCCTAGAAGTCTCCTGCTCTGAAGCCAAGGAAACACTCAGGGCTGATGTCGGAACCAGGGAGGTAAGGAGTCCTGGAGCAGACACTGATACAACCCTGGATATCAGAATCTTCCAGCTCTGAAGCAGGAGGATGGATCAGAGGAGGAACTAAGGCATGAGAAAGGGTTTTTGTCTGAACCAATTCCTTTGGGTTCAGATCCACAAGAATTCTGACCAAGGCAGGTGTCTTTAAAAGTCTCTCCACAACCCTGTCCACATCTTCATCTGACAGACCCCTGGTGAACCTAGTGGATAGGGAAAGCAATGTTGAAGGAGCCAAAATATGAGAAGGGAGCCTAGAAGAAATCTTTTCCACTGAAGTTCACCACCTGTGTTTCTGCGCAGAAGAAGTTGTCAGAGCCCATGGAGATCCCTGCTCCAAGGAAATACTGGAGCCAGGAGTGGATGTCGGATCTGATGGAGCTTTCAGATCTGTCAATTTCTGAGCTTTCTGCTTTGGCTCCGATGAAGGTCTCTTTGGTGGCTTGTCTGATTTTTCTGCATATACAGCCTCAGAGAAAGGCGTTTTCAAAAGGCCTATCAATATTAATTTGTTCTTCAACTGGCCAAGGTTAATATATTAAAGTGCATGGTAATTTTATATCCTGTAAGCTGCTGACCTGGGTCTAAAGCTCTTAGCCCTGAAAACTGTACTCTGCCCCATAACCTGTAGTTTACAAACCCCTTGCAAGTGTACCAATTAAAGTCTAACCCTAACCTACAACCTAGTGTTACATTCAGTTTAAAAGTACAGCATAAATCCAGGATAAAAGTACAGCATAATATGCACTCAGTGTAAACTTGGCTTAAAGAACTTCCATAAAACTACTTGCGTATAAGGAAACACTTGCAGTCTGTACCCCCCCCCAGTACCTCCAAAAATCAGCTGATGCTATTGCCTATCCTTTATTGATTCTAATTAATCGGACCATAACAGAGGCAAAACTTCCCACCTTATGGAAAACAGCCTATGTAATCCCATTACATAAAGGAGGATCCACCACAGATTTCTCCAACTATAGACCAATTGCTATACTTTCCCCACTGGCAAAAATAATGGAAAAATGTGTACACAAACAACTCATGCACCACCTAATCCAAAATCACCTCATGGCCGATACCCAACATCGATTCCAACCAGACCACAGCACAACCTCAGCCCTACTGGCTTTCACCAATACCATAAATAACAACCGTAACAATTATCTTTCTTCTGCCCTCTTCTTGGATTTCTCCAAGGCATTCGATATGGTCGATCACCAACTTTTGTTACACACCCTGAAAACCTTCTATCTAGATTCCAAAGCCCTGCTGTGGTTTAAAACCTACTTCAATGGGAGGCAGCAGACTGTTCGCTGGAAAAACAAGCTCTCTAACCTTCTACCAAACACCCTTGGAGTGCCACAAGGCTCAATATTAGGGCCTCTACTGTTTTCCATCATTATTAATGACTTATACACTATCATCTCAAATGTCAGCTGTATCCAATACGCCGATGACTCCACCCCTGATTTGCTCTGCTACATCTCCTTCGGAACTGAGGTCTGCTACCCAGTCCACCTTTAATACCATAGAAAACTGGCTCTCTGACCGTCAGTTGTTATTAAATCCCCCCAAAAAAAACAAAATTCTGTTTTTCTTACCTACACAAAGGTCTGCTGCTTTTACCTTCAACATTAATGCAAAGGATTACAAAACTACTGGGAGTCATTATTGATAATAACCTATAATTTGACTTGCATGTCAATCAATTAATCAAGAACATCAATAAAAAACTAGGATTACTGTATACAATAAAAGCCTTCCTAACCCCTCCAGCCAGGATTGCCATAGCCCACACCCGCCTAAATCTCAACACTTCTATATGCCTCCCCCCTTTTCTCTAATCCAAACAAGTCAGTCCTAAATAGATTGTCATCCCCTTACAATCACATTGCCAGGTTTGCCACTGTCCTGCCATTTAGGACACACCACTGCATTAACCTCAAACAGCATGGGTGGCTAGAACTTCCCAGTCTAATCCAATACAACCTTCTGACTATAGCTAAAAATATTTATAATCCAGATAATACACCATCATCCCTAAGGAACATTATAACCCCTAATAACAATCCGAGACTGCTTAGATCCTCAAACAAATTACTAATTCAGACAATCAAAATTAACAATACAGCTGGGGATGCCCTCTTTGCAAACTCTGTAGTCAGAGTTTGGAATCTCCTTCCAGCCGACATTACTTCGCTCTCCTTCCAGCCAACATTACTTCGCTCTCCTCCCTTTACCAATTTAAAACCAAACTCAGACAACATCTGACACTAAACTGGCTTTGCCACTGTAACAAGCCTGGTTAACCCTCCTCATAAATGTATATAATATATTACTTTCTGCCTACTGTCAATGTATTCCCCTGACTTAAACCAGGGATAACTATACCTGTGAATTTGCCTATCTCATGTTTTTTCACGTATCCTCTGTAAATAACTTATCTGTAATTATGTCTACATTGTTATATTTTTGACTCTGACTACCTTGGAGCTTTTCTCCCCAGGCCTCCGCTGAAAATGGACATCTATCTAGTTGGACTATCCCGGTCAACAAATGTAAAATAAAATGAAATACATAAATAATCCTTACCGATGATTAAAATTATGGCAGATGGAAAAAAGACTCTTAATTGCACAGCCCCCCATACGCACAAAGTGTGCAAATCGCTAAGGGGCATTTTTTTACTGCACTTCTTGCACTTTTTAAAGCCTAAAGGCTTGCTGTCCTTTTGAGACATTATCAAGAAATATAGGAAGACAGAAAGGTTCATAGGTTCATACTAGGCTATCTGCCCAATGGCATTTATAAGCCTAGCCCATAGTTATGTGGCTTTCGCCACCCCTTTAGTTTGAATAAAACTATGCCTATTATTTTGCTGTGCCTCTGTCAAGCAGTGACACTGAAGTAATCCCTGGGGTATATCTGCGATCTCCCATCCATTGGTCAAGATTCCTCTTGAACAAGGCCAGCGAGGTGCTCTGCCTCACATGTACCGGGATTTTGTTCCACAGCATAGGGAGTCTCTGGGTGATGAATCTGTCCCTCCAGCACGTTCTATTAATAACCGTGTCAAGGTTTAAGTCTCCGCCCTTGTGGTTCTGAGGGATCTAGATTTTTTGAGGTGAAGCATATTCATCAAATCTGGGTTTGACATGGCCTTATATGTCAGGCACAGGACACCTCTGAGCAAGCGGTATGAGACTGAATAGAGCTGGAGTTCTTTCAGTCGGGCAGCATAAGACATATTTTTGAGACCCTTTATCCTTTTGGTGAGGAACTTTTGGGGCCTTTCCAGCTGCTGCAGGTGTCGGGTCAGATACATTCCGAATGGGGCATTGTACTCAATCATAGGTCTAATGAGTGATGAGTACAGGGGACGATGACCTCCCTTGATCTAGATGTGAATCCCTTCATGATCAGGTGGGCAATGTAGAAGGTTTTCCTAACTACTTTAGCAACATGAGTGTCAAGCGAAGGCTACTGTCAACCTGGGTCCCCAGATCCCTGATGACTTCTTCTGTGCTCAGTGGATTGCCACCTATATGGTACCTAGGGGTAACCTTGTTTTTCCCGAAGGGTATGACTATGCATTTCTTGGCGTTTAACTTTAGGCCATGGCTCTGGCACCAGTTATCCGTTTCTGTGAGGCCCTTCTGAAGGATATCTGTGTCAGATGTGTTTTCGACTATGGCGCTCAGTTTGCAGTCATCTGCAAACTTTGTCAGCCATAACCCTCCTGCGTTTGCTTGTACTTCAGAAAAGTAGATGCCGAACAAGAGTGGACCCAGGACTGAGCCCTGTGGGACACCACTTGTGACAGGCTTTGAGTCTGACATGGCTCCAGCAACTCTGACCCTGTGGGTTCTGTCACTTAGCCAGTTTGCAACCCATCTTGTGATGTATGGGTTTACATTCAAGCTGATGAGCTTGAATGTAAACCCACTCAAAACAATTTAAGTCCTCTAACTTAAACGGACTTAAGGTACTCTCCCTCTCATACAGAAAAAGCTTTAAAGCTTAAAAGTTTTAGTAACAAGAAGGGGAATGTCCTCTAACTTTAACAGACGTTCCTAAAATGCCCTCCAACTTAAACGGATATATGGCAACAAGGAAGCGCTAAAGGGAGATAAAAGTAAAAAGAGGAATATGTGTGGAAATATAAGAACTATATAAGAAATGTACTAGAAAATAGCTATCATTAAGTTTGTACTTAGCCCAGAGCTATGACTGACTGAACCTCTGCACGGCAAATGAGATCTGAAGTAATCAGGGGGAGGGATTATGGGTAAAAATGCAGCCCACAAGCTTTGCTGAAATCCTCGAGCTGGAATATTGGCAGACACGGATATGACACATCGGATCCGACCCCACAAGTGAGAATAAAGGCGAGACTTGACATCATCACATCCTAAGATTCTATTTCTTTAACTTCTCCATTACAAATCTTCTTTTCCACTTTTTCTCTTTGTTTTCTTTTTTTTTGTACTGTCAAATGTTTCATGTCTGGATGCCTTTGCCTGTATTTCACTTCAAATATCTTTGGTGCACCATATTAAATGTCTTTTTCTTTCCCATGTCCATATTTCTTCTTCAGATGTCTCGTGCTCCTCCTGGTTCTCCTTACTTTGGGGATTCGTTGCCCCATCATGCTGTGATATAACCTGTGTTACACTTTCTACACTAAATTCTTCACTTTGCAAATATTGCATACCTTCAACTGCTATTTTTCAACTTCTATTTTCCCTCTTTGTGAGCTTATTTTTTGATTGTGAAATTATTTTGCATATCTGGATGCCTTTGCCTGTATTTCTCTTCGAATATCTTTGGGACTGTCTTTTTTGTGTTAATTTGGCTTTCAGCTTTGCATAAATATGGCACCATATCAGATCTTTCTTTCCTTCCCATGTCCATATTTCTTTTTTACACCTTTCAATTGCCTCTAGTGCTTTACATTTTCACACTTCCTAAGTCTCTTCTTTTTCCAAACAGCCCAAGGTTTCTTGGTCTGTATAATGTTTTCACAAATCTGTTGTAGTAATGAACACAAATTTTTATTTTAAGCTTCTGATAGTTTTTCTTATGGAAGTATTTTTCTATCCTCTAATTTCTCTTAATCTTTTTGTATACCTTCTTTCTGGAAATTCTGGACTTCTTGCAGAATAGTAACAATACATAACTTCTTTCTTATCCTCAGTAGTCTACCCTATCGTCTTTATGGCTTATTTTGGCCTATAAGTTTTTGTGACTTTTGTGGACTACTACTTCCTTCTACAATGCGGGGGTGGGGATTCCTCCCCCTGGACCTGGCTTAGACCCATTGTAGGAATATTTTTGTGTTTTGAGGATTCTACTGTCCTTTTTCCCATTCCTGTCACCAGTGTGCCTACCAGGATTGGGCACTTTTGGATCCGTGTCTTGTCCGCCCAGCTACCTTTTTTAAACTTTTGATGTACTTCTGTCCATGATATATGCTATATAAAATACAGTTTATATATCAGTGTTGTCTTGGTGAGATTTTGTGAAAACAGGGTCCACCTCATGAAGATACTCAACAAGACTTGAGGATGAATTCAGTTCCAGCAATACTACTCTCTGACTTAACGTCTCTCTATTCAGACCCCCGAATTTTTGTGTACCACTTAATTTACTGTGTCAGACGATACGACCACTCTTAAAGACTGATTAGAGGCACGGTTTTCTTTTGCTTCTCTTGCTGATGTGAGGTTTGTGAATGGTTGTTAATGAATAAAGTTACAAGAAATAACTGGAATAATCCATCTCGGACACCAAGTAAATAATCACTAGTAAACAAACAGTACTGTGATGTGAGGTAACTTCTGATCATTAAGACATGTTACAGAATGTTACCAATTCAGCAGTATGGCACAGAAATGCTTGTTCTGGTTACATATAGGAAAAATAAGTTGTTCTTACCATAATATTCCATCTGTGTTGTTCATCTTCAAAGGTCGATGAGGCAATCACTCACTTCCTTAGCCTGTCCACCACAAGAGAATCCCTGTTTGGGGGATAAACAGTCTGGCTCTCTTCGGCGAGCTCTTTTCTGGTGGTTGCCACCACCACCATCGCGTCTACTGGCAGGCCCTTAGACCTATGTGGGCTTTCCTCTGGGGGGGGATTAAATTTTGTCTGGTCTCCATGGGATTGGCTCAACAGTATCAGGACTCTTGCATGTGCGCTGCATGACAACTTGGTCTAATTCGTCTGCAGGTGGGGTCACCCAACTGGTATAAGGTCGAACACAAAAAGCCTGCAAGAATACAAATTCCTTGAGGAAGGATTGGTGGGCTTCCAGTCTCCCCGCTGTTTCAAGATTTCCAGTATGTCTTCAAAGGAGACTTGCTCAGAGGGTGACTGTGGGGACCCCTCCCCTTCATCGTAGTCCATATCTTCAGCGAGGGACTCCTCAGGGGATTCCACGTGCTTCCTCTTGCATGTCCTCTTGCGTGGCATCTCTTCAGCAGGGCTTTCTGATGAGGACTGTACAGCATGGGCACCCTGCGGTAGGGTGTCCTGGAACTCTTGTGCTCAAAGTCCTGATGCAATGGTCTGCGTCAGCTGTGGCTCAGAGGGAGGACATATTTGGTATTCCGATGCTGACGATTTGCCTGCAGAAGCAAGGGCTCTCTCCATCGCCTGGAAAGCAGGTCCGCCTGAAAAGGGATGGGAGCCTGGAACCGAGAAGGACAACCTCAGAACCTGGGTCACACCCCACTCTGACGAACCCACTCCCAAAGACGGAGCTCTAAGGGGACTCAGTACCGACAAACCCACTCCCAAGGACGGAGTCCCAAGGGGACTCGGTACCATTAGGACTCCTGGGACCATAGAAGATAGTGCTGTAGAAAAAAATGGTGCTGTACCAGGCACCCCGGAGCCTGCAGTCTAGTCCCGATCCTGAGGATGACCCGGCTCCGAACAAGTCGAAGGCCAAAGGGTTGGCTCTGGGACCACGGTGAGATCCACCAGTGGAACCAAAGATGTGGGAACCAAAAAAAGGCATCGGTGCCGGGAGTTTCGATGCCTGCAAGGAAGTCAAAGGAGGAGATAAATTTGGAGTCCGTGGAGATAGACTCCGAAGTCCAGATGGGAAAGGAGTCTTGGAAGGTGTAGCAATCCCTCTGGCCATCAGCAGCTGGTCCACAAGACGCACCACGTTTAATTCCGAGAGGCTCTGGGTTGATCTTGTCAATATCCCTGATGGGGAGTCAGGCCATTCTTAGAGAGGGCTAAACTGCTGCCCAAAGAAAAGATCCACCATAGGGGAGTATCGGGTACATGCAGAGTGGTCTATCGGCACCAAGGTCTCAAGACTAGAGACCTGTATGGAAGGGGTGTCCGGTATTGGAACAGACACTTGCGGCAACCTTCATGTCATGGATATGGTCAGTGCCATGGTCGGTGTCGAGGTCAAAATTGCGAGATCTGCAATTTAGGCAAGGTCAGTGCCATAGACACTGCTGGTGCCATAACAGGCGCCGGCAACACAATTTTTATAGACGGTACCGAAGACATTGCCGTAGATGCCAGGTTCGGCTCTGGGGCCAACAAAGTCAATTTTGGTATTTTTTTGTATTGGTTCCTGCTTTCTATCACCAGAGGGTGAAGAAGGAACCAAATGCATTTTATTTTTATGCTCTTTTTTTTTAGGAGGTGGTGAGCCCTCTGATGCAGAAATAGCCTCTGAGAAGGGGGACTTAAGGAGGTCCTTCAAAATCAACTTATTTTTTTCTCTCGTTGAGGGTTTGAGAGCTGAACCCTTGGCAAATGGTACAAGGAGGTTCGATTGAAAGGTGAGGAACCCCCAAACAATACCCACAAGATACACGTGAATCACAATTTGGCATTTTGCAACCACACTGGTCGCACTGCTTGAAACCCAAGTTCCTTTCCTCTCCGACATAGTGCACAACAAAAATATCAGTTAACAACAAACAGTAAAATCAGAGGGTAAGGAGAAAGGCCGTTCCACCAATGGTACTTAAAGATTACCAAGAAGGTAGATGAAAAAGGTTAAAGAATGGGTAAAGTTAACAACAGATATAGAACAAGTTTAAAATTGTAAAACAAGTAAAAATATTTAGAAAACATTTTTTAAGATGAAAATTTTGAAGTACTTAGCTGACAGCTAGCTTGACACTGCTTTATGGCTACATGGCAAACGAGATCTGATGTAACAGGGAGAGAGACACTATGAGTAAAAGCTTAGCTCAAGAGTTTTTTGGCTGGCACAAGCTTGTTATAAGCCTGACTCGGTTTCGAGGACGGAACGGACACCCATCAGTAAGGGATGAATGAAGATTAACAACATCAGATCAAACAATTCCCAGAGAAGTAAAACATGAGGTACGTGTGCTAAGGAGTGGAAGGCAGAGGTGGCTAGAAAAATGACTCACTTTACTAAAACTGTTAAAACACTAACACAGTGGAAAACAACCAAAGAAACAAAGTTTAATCAATATCAATGAAACAGTGGTAATATCAGAGCAAGCATGAAGAAATATATAAATCAGAATAGTATGCAGCATAAATTATCGCAATTGTAAGTAGACATAGTACAACAATTTGGTCTGTAAAATAGATATGAGTACACGTACGCTGTCATGATATCATATAATATGTTTCTTTGGAGAAAATAATATACGAAAATAATATACTATGAAAAAGTAGATGCACTATGTATGACTGTTGGACATGGAAAGTGACGGAGAGTAAGGAATAAGTCAAATCAGGGAAAGGCAGGATAGGAGAGATAGAAAAGACAGAAAAATTTAAAATAAAATAAAAAAAGTGTTTGGGGCTGGAAGGGGGGGGGGAGTGTGTAGCTATCTCCTACCTAATTAGGTTCAGGAGATCTAAGCAGAACTACAGAGTTTAGGAACATGTTTATTCATTAAATTAGAGTGCACCCATCTGGTGACTCACCATGTAAACACAGGACTTCTGTGGCCATCAAACAGGCCGCTTGCAGTGTGCCTGAGTAAGATAAGCAGACCCTGAGAGAGGAACTAAAGATGTTGAATCAGAGGTAATTCAGGACTAGAGCATTTTACTCCTGTTTTAACATGTCTTATGACAAACTATAAGCTAATAAATAAACATGTTGTTTTATTTTAATAAATAGTATTAGCATACATTCCTGATATCTAATATGAAATAGTCTTAGGTTCAGGAAGCCAGAAATTAGAAGGAGAGGCGGGGTGGTAGATGGTGCACCTGATGAGGGGCCCCAGTAAAATGGTCCAAATTGGGGCCCACAATTGCTAATGCTGGCCCTGCCTAACAACATCAGACACGGAAAAGGTTGCAGCTGAGATGTGAAAATATTCAGGGTTATTCCTAGGTACTGAAACAATCCAAAGATTGCTTCCCTGACAGATGTATGGCCAGTCATCCAGGTGCAGGAACATTTTGCATCCATTCAAACACAAGTGTGCAACTATGCAGACATCAATCTCACGAACATCCTGGGGGCTGTGGTGAGATCAAATGTAAAAGTCTGAAACAGAAAATGATGGTGCAAACACTAAAGTGCAGATATTCCTAGACTGCATTCCTGTTTTTATATGACGTCAAGTGCCCTGGAGTTCCAAAGAAAACATCCAATCTCCTTTGACAAGGCAAGGAAAGATGCACTTCCCTGAGACCAACAGAAAGGTTTTGTTTGGGACAAATAAGTGCAGGCCACTTAGTGTAATGTTGCCCTAAGGTCTTTAGTCTTTTTTTCAGTACCAAAAAAGAACCAGAAACAGTATCTGGACACGTTTCAGTCTGATGGGAAATACTGGAATTTTAAGACCTCTGCTTTTACCACTCTTTTCTAATGATTTAAATGCCAGTGGGGCAGGCAGACAGGGAATTTTATAAACTCTAGGTAGTCCTGCACTCACCCACCTTTCTGTAGTGATGACTCTCTATACTGATGAGTGGACAGGCTCATAATCCAAAATGTCTCCAAGGCAGAGCAGTCAAGGTCTCAGGAATACTGTTGACTTCCTGTATTAGGACTACAGCTGCCTAAAGACTATGAACCCTGTCCAGGGCTGTGACACTTCTGAACATTTACTTTTTTCGTTGGGATTTTACAATGGTTCTCTTTGTTCTGCTGCTGAAGCCACACTGGAATTGCATCTCATATGGGTTCTTTTGCATTTTGGAAAAGTTTTGTTGTGGAATGCAAAACTTCATACCAGTTGTTGTGAGAGTATTGCACTGATGCACGATTTTCTCCATTTGCACCTCAACCTCAGCTTCAAACACAGCATGTCTATGAAAGGGGGCATTCATAAAAGTTGTGTTTGTGTTCTTGAACAACAAAATTAACCCAAGACAGGATGCTGCAGTTCTGTCAACTGATTCCATGACATCATAGCTACTCTCATGGTAACATTTGCCACAGTCAACACAATTGTGGACTACAGCTTTAATTTGTCTTTTAATGGTCTATCTGACAACTAGACAGCGGCCTAGATCATAACGCCAAAGAACTCTCTGGAAAAGTTTACCTCGTGCCAAAAATTTAGTGCCACTACAGAAAATCCAGAGAATGTTTAAATGCATTTACCTTAGCAGTCAATCACCTTAGACTCCTCATCTGGAGCTGCAGGGCTTTGGATCTAGAAGCTTTTTTCTTACAACTGTTGCCAACACAAAATTATCTGATTTAAGAGTCTCCAAACAGAAACTTCAATACATGGGAGAGCAAAGCAGACAATTTGTCCTTTTTCAGAAGGCACTGTAATTGGCATCTTCTAAGTTGCTTTTAGTGACAATTCTCACAGGTCAATTGGCCAACACCCCCTTCTGTTTCATCATCTCCAGGACTTCTCCAGAAATGGGGCTATTGTGGGAGGAGGAGGAAAATCAGTGACCTTTTCATCATTATGCAGATCAGCTGTGGGAGGGTTAGTATGACTCCACCTGCATGGGAATCCACTGCAAGAAGTAGAAATCTGACTTCCTTCACACATATTGCTTGAGGCAAGCTTCCTATATGTGCACACTCAGAATGTTCAGCATACAAAAAAAAAAATCAGTAAAAAAATGTCCCTTCCAACACTACTCATGTGGAGGGCTTCACCTCCCAAATACCCTTATTTATATATAGTAATGCCACCACTGCAACGCATCAAGGAAAACAAAAAGCACCTAGCAAAGTGGAAACACAGCTCACACAACTGCAAACTCACAGCACAGATCAAAGTATATCAAACTATTCAAGCAACTGAAACTTTGGAATGCTTGAATTTGGTGCTGTCTTTACAGGAGATCTATATCTGAAAACTTGTATTCCTCCCTCTGTACAAAGCGTTCCTGTGCTTCTGAGAACAAGGTAACTTAGAGGAAGAGAAGATCTCCCTCTTAGCCACTTCATCCAGGAGAACTGCTGCAGGGCTGGAGTCTGGCTGCCTTGAAATGGAACTTGTGAGGCCTGTGATCTGTCAAGCAAGAAAAGAAACATCATATTCTATAGGAAAGTAAGACTTCTCACATGCCCGGACAGTAACATGAAATTCTAATGGGTTGACTACGACATGAAAAGGAACCTTGTTGACTGGAGGCTCCAGTATAATCCATGTCAGACCTGTGAGAAGAAATATGAGTTGTGCCAAGCATGGCTACTAGAGGAAACCCCATGGTAGGCCTGGGATACATTGGAGAGACTATCTCTCTCCACATGGCAAGGAGCACCTGAAAATCCCAAGGATAAGCTGGAATCTGTAACTTGGGACAGGGAAAGGGTGGTCTATCATGCTTAGCTTGCTACTAACACTGTAGTTCAGAACAGATAACACACAATATGGAAACAACAAAGATGTCTTTTAACCTTAATAAACTGTGTACTCAAAGTGCAACTTCTTTAAAAGAAGCAAATGCCATATTGTACTCTGTTATTTACATCTTTCTGATCATGTTATGGGCAATGCCCATTTTCATAAGGTGCATAGGATACACAAAGTTGTATAGAAAAAAATGTTAACGGGAATATGCACTCAAATGACATTTCAAAAAAGGCACTTCAATTTTTCAAAGACATTTCAAAGAAAATGCAAAAGTATTTCAAAATAAAAATTTACAAATACATAATATATTTATTATTTTATATTTATTTAACATTTGTTTATCAGGAAATTATGACTTGGAACGGAGCCAATTTTCAGCAGAGGCCTGGGGAAAAATGCTCCAAACATGTCTTTGAAATGCAGTAGGAAACCGGAGAACCCAGAGGAAACCACACGAATACAGGGGGGACATGCAGACTCCGCAGAAAAAGGCACTGCACCCGAGAATCGAACCAGAGAACCACTTGCTGTGAGGAGGCAATGCTACTGCTGCACCACTGCGCTGTCCAACATAATGCATAGCACAATAATAAGTGTGAAAATGTAACAAACAAGAGAGACCAACAGAAAGTTTTTGGGGGGGTGGGTGGGGGGGTACAAATGAGTTTAGGCCACTTTAGTCTACTGCTGGCCTGAGATTTTTCTGTCTTTTTTCAGCACCAAAAATGAACTAGGAACAGTATCTGAACACTTTCTGGTCTGGTGAGAACTCCGGGAAGTTTGCTTTTACCACTCTTTTCTAATGAGATAGGGTGCCTAAATAGCATTTAAGCTAATTAGCAATAAAAGTTTAGAACTCCTATACAACATTCCCCTTTTCCGAAAATCCTAAATGTGTTGCATGTACTTATGTGTGTGCTTATACATAAAATTATACCAGGGTATTTCCAAAATACCCTGATATAATTTCGTAAGTCTTATATGGATTGATGAATTAATATTTTACAGAGCAAAGACTAGAACACGTTAAGAATACATACTAATTTTCTTATTTTCTATTAAAACACCATCCAATCACTGAATTTACACTACAAATCTGCATGCCCGATACAAGTCCAAATAAAGGTTATGCATTTACCATAACAAAACAATAGGGTGAGCAACACCATCCTTGCCAACAGCTGGACAAGTACAATTGGCAGATCAGCACTGGAAAATTTCCCAGGCTAAACACCCCCAAACCCCTTCCCCCGCTTACCCATTATGATCGGAGATTCATGCTGCTCAAAAGTGAAGTGTAAAACTATGACAGCTATAAAGACCCCCTACACAACATCAGTACAGAGAGAAGGGGAGGTGGGTGTGTGTCGGCTCATTATGATCTGTCATTAAGGCAAACACATAACTTTTTTGTGTCTGGCATGAGGAGGTCCAGCCTCATCATCAGCAGGACAGAATCCCAAATTTATCCTGGTGGGTGGTCACCTTCAAGAGAACATACCTCTGATAACTGTGGCCCTGAAGGAACCATGATCAAGAGGTGACATCCAGCTTTGTACGTCTTGCAGAAGTATTCAGTGAAGCCCATGTGCAAATATCATTCAAGAATGCAATTTTGAAAAGGGTCTGAGATGTAACCACTAACCGACAGAATCAGTTCTTGGCAATGAAGGCGAAGTTTTACTTTATTTTTTGGAAAAGATTTAATACAAATTGGTCAACCATCTAGAGAATGTGATGTTACAATTTCGGAAAAGACAGGACTCAAAATTTCTTAATGAGTAATGGAGGACACAAATAACTGAATCTTTCCTTACAAGATTTAGTAGTTTTGAAATAAAATCTAACCTGTCTGTGGACATCTATAAAATCCAGCAAACATACACCTCAATTAGAATGATCAGAAAAGAATACATGCATGTTGACAGACAAACTGAGGCTTGCCTCACTGGATCTCATGCACATGAATGACAAGATTTTTTTCACAATAACATGCAATCCTTATGAAATGAAACAAGGTATGGAGGAGTAACACAGTGTTTGGAAACTCCTCTTGCATTAGTAATAATCACTAGGAACTTTTTTAAGACATAAATTTCAATGTGGCAGTTGGTTCAAAAGAAGGAAGAGAAACTTTTTTTTCTAACACAAAGTAGAAATTGCATGGAGGGACAGGATGCTTAACTGGGAGGCCGAGTAAGAAAGTAACTAAGAAATTCCATACATAATTTTAAGAATGCTAATGTCAAGGAGTTGGGACCTTGGTGATAACTGGAAATTAAACAAGATGTACCTTATGAAGGAATAACAAAGTCCTCTATCAAAAACCTAAGGTATATAACTTATCACTAAAGGAACCAGACCCACAAAAGCAGCCAAGCATTTATAAAAGTAGCAAATAGTAAAAAAAAAAAAAAAAAAATACCCATTTACTCTTATACATTTTCTGATGGAAGGTTTCTGAGCATATGTATATAGACTACCCTGGAGGGTATGCAGAGTCCCTGTCCATTTCTGGAACTGGTGAATCCATATGTTCAACTAAAAAGAGTTGAGACCTGAAATGATCCTTGTGGCAAGGATGGGTCAGTATGCAGAAGCTTCTCTAGAACATGAGGCCTAATCAGCAAAAATAAACTTATTGAGGCCAAATGAAACTACAAAAATGACTGGGCTTGTTCTTCCTGCCTTCTTGAGTGAAACTGAGAATCAGGACAAATGGGGAAAGTGTAAAGAAGTCCTAGGAGTGATTTCAGGATGACGGAATCCCTGGGATATTCCTCCAGAGAAAGGATGGAGAAAATAAGTTGCTGCATTTGGTGATGCACCAAGTTACAACAAGGTCCAGCAAGACATCCTGCAGTGATGAGAGTTTTTAAGCTACTGATGGACAGTGACTGCTTGTGAGGCATCAGTAAGCATGACTTAGCCCATCTGCTGGAGTACTAGCTTCCTTAGTAATATAGTTTATAACCATTTTTTCTGCTCAACACTTGATAAGAAATAAAGAAAACATTGCTGAATGTCCCTCTTCTACAAGCTCGATCTTCAATAACATCTCTTGTACTACTCCCATAAACACCACTTCAAAGTACTGCAGTACCCTTTATTCAACATTTACAATATCAAACTGTACAAAATCTTCTAGACAATATTTCTTCCAACTACAACCCATATTTTTTACATCATTCACCCCAAAAGTCCTAAATCAATGAAGTCACCTAAGTTAAACTATTACTTTCACTTTATTCAATGTCCAGTATAATTTTACCCTATAGCTTTAAACATGTCCTTTGCCAAGACCAATAATCCTCCTGTTGCATAGGATAACTGTCATATTGCCAGTGTATGCCCATTTAACAAAATACTTAAAAAGTTTTATGACACTAGATCCTTGAATAAAGTCTACAACATGAAAACTTTGGGACACGTAGCATGCGTTTTGCTCAAATTACTGTACACTTCTTGCAATATGCAAAGGGTATGATGATGGGTACACATTTCCTTCATATTAGAAGAACATCTGAAACTAGAGACCATAACATCATGCTGAACACACGTTCGGCTATTGGTTTCTCTAATGAATTGACATATACCACTTTTTTAGCCTCCAACATATCTGTTACAATAAGTCGTACTTAAAATATCTCAGGGACTGGTTTCATCTGCAGAGAAGTACCTCATGGATCAGTCCTTGGGCCACTGCTATCTCCACAATTTAACAGCACTCTACCCTGAAATCTGCCAGGCTGGCAACTCGGCACCGTAAAAATCCACTGCCAATCATCAGTAGACCAGAGTTCCGCTGTGGCGACCCCTAACCGGGAAAAGCCGAAAGAAGAAGTACCAACAAGTATATACTTAATGCTGACAATCTAGTTTTTTGTGACTCAGTTAAAGGCTCTACTGATATTCCCTCCCCACTTCATAGTCCCCTTCATTTAAGCTGGAGCTGACTAACTTCTAACAAACTTAAATCAACACATCTGAGACTACTGTTATGTTCCTGTAATACTTACTTATCTGAAACACAACTTAAAGTAAAAGTACCAACAACCTGCAAATTACAAACCCTAAAAGACCTTCATCTATCAACTACAAATTTACAAATGCACTAGGGAATTGCCCTTGATTGGAGACTAACAGTTTTACTTAGCATACTGAGACACAATATAACCGGAGCTGCTCTGAATTTGGCATCACTTGCTAGAGGTCTAGTGTTTCTGCTTGAATCCAAGACATCCCAACCTTAGAACAAAAAATTAAGTTTATTTTGAGCTTCATCTGCATTTTCAACTGTATTTAACTGTTTTACTGCATTCATTTGTGCCTTTTTGACTGTTTTTTTTTTGTCTGTGCCCGTTTCATTATATCCACTTGTTTTGCACTGTAATATTGCTTAGATTGCATAGACTAGATCCAGACTTGTTGAATCTAGCCTGCTTTTGATATACTTGAACTCAAATCCAGGCATCTTACGTTAAGAAGGGCTCCCGTGCACCCGTACGGCAGAAGAGTGTGGATATAGCCCTGCCTCAGCTGAGGATTGCTGGAGGAAGGATCACTGTGATTTCCTATTGGCAGAGTAGTTTTAAAAATGTTTAATTTCGCCTGTATATAAGCCTTGTATTTGTGTGTGTTTTGGCTCAATTAACCGGAGATGCTCTGTCTTTGGCATCCTTTGCTAGAGCTCTAGAGTGTTTCTACTTGATTCCAAGCCATCCAATGCTAAGAACAAGAAATTAAGCTTATTTTGAGCTTTATCTTCACTTTTTCAACTGCATTTAACTGTTTTACTACATTAATTTCTGCCTTTTTGACTGTTTTTCTATTTTTGTCTGCTTCAATATCTGCACTTGTTTTGCACTGTAATGCTGCTTAGACACTATAGACTACATCCAGACTTGCTGAATTTAGTCTCTTTTGATACACTTGAACTCAAATCCAGCTATCTTACATTAAGATGGCTTCCCAGCAACCTTGTGGCAGAAGAGTGTCGAAATAGCACTATCTGAGCTTGGGATTGCTTGTGGAAGGATTACTGTGTGATTTCATATTGGCAGACTAGTCTAAAACTGTTTAATATTACCTGTATATAAGCTTTGTGTTTGTGCGTAGCTGCACAATGGGGATTAGCCTTGACTTGTATAGACACAAATGCCTAGAAACTAATTTTTCCCTAGATGTCTGTCAGTTGAACCCTCCCAAGCTTCCCTGCTATACTGCACGCAACACAGCTGTGCACTGTGGGTAACTCAGCTGAGCACTGATCAGCATCACCACACTCCTCCATCCCTAATCCTCAACAGAATAAGTCCCTTAATTGTTAGTCGAGTTAGTCCTAGAGCAAAAGCTGATCCAACTTGCCCACTCCTTAACTACTATTTTACAGCTTAACCTGCTACAACGGACAGCCAATTCCCCAACATTTTACCAGTTAGCCTGACTGACATGGGCATCCTGGGGCAATGTAGTACTTGCTCCACGTATACTGACAACCACGTGCTCTTAAAGCAAACAAATACAGTATGTGAGAGATGCAACTATACCACGTAACTGGAATCAATCCCCTCATGTAACAATAAATAAGACGTCAAACAGGTTGTCAGCACACACAACTCCCCTCTCACACAAAATAAGGTCAAGTCATTCAGACCCACATGTGCATACATACTCACTATATGCCAACCAAAGGACCACAGACCTCCCAAGTGCAAACAAATCACACATAGTGGAACAAGAACAGGCCCCACTACACATAGCAACACACAACAAGTGTCACAACAAATCAAATAAGCCCCTAACACAAAACACCACAAAATCTAATGTCCTGGTCACAGGTGATTCCATAGAGAGACACACAGATGTCTCCCTCACCGGGCTGGACAAGGAGAACGTCACATTAGCTGCCTGTCAGGTACCAGGATCCATGAAATCATGCACACACTCAAGTCACTCAATAATTATCATTATGACTCTGTCACAGTGCATGTTGGAGTAAATGACTTGAGCCATAACTCTCTGGACTGTATGAAGAGAGGCATGACTAAACTCTCAGATTGTGTGCCCCATGTGGGTATGTCCCTAGTACTAAGTAGCATTTTACCTTCACCAGGATGATGCCTCAATACAAACAAAAATGAGTGACTTCAAAAATTGTCTTAGCTTCTGGTGTCAATCCCGGGGGATCCAGTATCGGTCAGCCTGGGAAGTCATGTTCAACATGCTTTGCCAAAGATGGTCTTCACCTATCTCCTCAAGGTTTTCGGATACTAGCAAAAATGCCTGCCTCCCCCATAGTATCATTTTTAGGCAATGTCAAAACAACAAAATTCCTAACATAAAGAAAGCCACTAGAGACATACTTAAGGCTACAGTGATTTATGCAAGGGGCCCAAACAGAAAACTGCACTCCCTGGAAGCACTCCTCACCTTGGAAGATGCTGACATTTGTGCAGTCACTGAGACCTGGTTCAAGGCCACAGACAGCACCCCAGACATACAAGGCGACAACACCTTCCACAAGTTAAGACCCCAAAACAAGTGTGAAAGAAACAAAGGTGGCGGTTTATCCATCTTCATTAAATCCAAATACACTTCCAGACTGGTTAAATAGTACGACTCCCTGGAGCTACTCCAGGTACAAATAAATAAATATAGGTAAAACACTCTACCACAACACAGCCAGCTACAGGTCCCCTACCATTAACCAAGAGAAACACACCAACTAACTGGGCTTGCCAGAATCACTCCCTATACAACCAAACACTTTGGCTATGGGATATTTTTACTACCCTTCCATAGAGTGGAAAACAGAACACAAGCACAAATATGATCACCCAGAAGTTCCTGGACTTTGTTAATTCAAATGCTCTGGAACAGTAAGTCTGGACCCCTACAAGGGGCTCGAATATCCTGGACCTGGTGCTCACCAACATGGGGGGGGGGGTCACTGCACTACCCCCTGTGCATTGCCCTCCCTAGCAAGGTCAGATCATAAATCTGACACACTCACAGGAGCAAAAAAACTGAAACATTTCTCCAAAGCAAACTTTAGCCTACTAAGCGAGAGTATAAAAAGTTTCAAACCAACTGCTAATACAGCCAACAATGACTCCTGTGCACAGCAGTATACAAATGTCCTGTATAGACATTTAAACAACTGTATAGACTCAGCTGTACCTGTCAGGATCAAAACCGGGTCCTCCTGAAGAAAAAGGCCACCCTGGTGGACCGCAAGTATAAATAGGTTAAATAACAAAAGGAAGAAACTGTTATCCAAAGAAAAAGAGGGAACTTACTCAGCAGAGGAAGAATGCCCTCCACAGCTTGACCAACCAAATCAGATACCTTGCAAAGTTCGCTACAGCTAATTATGAGGCTAAATTAGCATCTGTAGCTAAAGATAATCATAAGCCTTTCTTTAGCTATGTCTGAAATCTTAAAGGAAATGTCCAGCTATGTAGTGAACTGACTGTGGATGGTATCACTCACACTCAACCTGAAGAAATTGTCAACCTGCTGGTGGACAGATTTGGTGCAAATTTCACCCTACTGTCCCCATCAGATATACTCCAAAGCATCCCCATCACCAGTCTACTACATAGTATTTCCAAAGAGCATGTCATATCTGCCCTCTCCAAGGCCAAAAACACAGCCTCCATGGGACCAGATAACATCTCAGGCTGCTTACTAAACAAAAGACCTAGAGGAACCATTTGGCACTCTCTTCAACAACAGCCTGAGCACTGGCTTTGTTTAGGCAGAGTGGATAACAAGAGTAATCAAGGATGTTTGTACCCCTGGTAGGAGAATGGACCAAGTGTTCCAGGATGTTGGTATTAAAGTTTAGGAATCGCTGAGCTTGTGCATAGAAGTGGTATAGGATTCCCAATCTATAGAGGGGTAGTTGAGATCCGCCATGAATATTGTATTGGGTTTAATGGTGAGGGACTCTAGTACATTGAGACAGGTAGTATGAGTTTCCTAAGACATAGAGAGGGGGACCTACAGGCTGCAAGGATATGGTACAATACCCTGTTTATGGTAAATTGCACATGTATGACTTCCAAAAAAACATGCTTGTGTGTGTATCTATAATCACTCTATATTTGTGTGTGTGCATATTATATATATATATATATATATATATATATATATATATATATATATATATATATATACACACACACACATATAATTAATATATATATATATATATATATATATATATATACACATATGCATACATACACACACACACGCTTTATATCTATATACATACATATATATATATATATATATATATCTATATACATACATATATATATATATATATATATATATATCTATATACATACATATATATATATATATATATATATATATATATATATATACACACACACACACACATATACATACATGGTTTACTATCATATTACCGAATAGTACTTGATCAATAATGAAATATTCAAATGTTTGTAATGTCCGAATCATAAAATTGAATATTTTAATGTTGAAAGTACTAACTGCGAATAGAGTGAGGTTTTTGCACATGTAAATTCGATGAAATGCAAGCGACAAAAGTTCCACTCGCACTTGTACTGACATACTCAGCCTTGTTAAAATTAGTGTAAATATAGTGCTGATCTACGTGTAGGTATCCGTGTGGAAATTGCTACTTGAAGAACGTTGGATATACAGTCAACAGCTGAGGTACTGGAACATGCTGTACAGCAGAGAACTGCTATACTAATTGTGGCAAAAGATAAGTCCCCACTACTAAAGGTAACTCAGAACTAAGTTCAAACTAGGCAAAGAAGTACTGAGTTCACCACCACGATTAAAATGTTCCAACTTTAATAAACGAAGTTAAAACTCACTAAAACTCTTGCAAAGCTTAAAAACAGATGAAGCATCAAGCGATAAGTGCTTTCTGCAAGTTTGTCTTCTTTGGACCTGATAACAGATGTATGTTTTGATAAATGTACAATACAGGAAAAGGATAATATGTTAAATATGTCTTGTTCTGGGAGGTAGATGATACTGTGGCTGAAAGTCATAGTCCAGGAACAATACATGCTGTGTACAGTACAATTAATTCACAGAAAGGAAGGAAACTGTTGCTTATTGAAGGCTATATTTATTATCTAGAAAAGGTGTCTGGTGAAAGAAAGTATTGGTGTTGCTTTTAAAAACAAAAAGAGAGGTGTAAGGGAAGGTGTATTACAGAAGGGGGTGCTGAAGGTGAAATTTGAAGAAAAGTACACCTCATTTTCATGCACCTGACCCAGTAAAGCCACAGTCCATTACAGTAAGGGATGCCATTGAATGGAGAGCAGAGCAGAGTGTAGAGGACCCTTGTAGGGTTGTATCAGAGGTTATGGCGAGCACATCTACTGATGTTGCTACTGACCTACCAAACACAAATGCATTAAAACAAGTTGTGAGGACATGGAATAAAGGCAAAACATCTGCATTCAAGGATTTTACTAACTTAAAAGATCTTACTGCGGAAATGTTACCTATCAAAGGTGGTACATTTCTAGTTAAACATGATGGGGATGAGGGAGTATGTCATAGTATTGTTATCATCACTACTGTCAATAACCTCAAGATGATGTGTAATGCAGAGTTTATAATGGTCGATGGAACGTTTCCCATTACTACCTCTGATTGTAAACAGATTTATAGCATTCATTGCCCAATGTCTGATAGTGAACATTGCAAGAGCATCCCTGTAGTATATGGCTTACTGTCTACTAAAGGTGAAATCGGTTATGACGTCTTTTGGAGGAATGTGTTACATTTGTGTCAGGAATACAGCCTAACATTAACACCTAGGATGATAAGGAGTGATTTAGAAAAGGAAGCAGTCAAGCCACTACACGACATTTCCCAAACTCAGCTGCCAAAGGATGCTGGTTCCATTTCTGCCAGATTATATGGCGACAGATCCAGAAATCGCACTTGGCAGCTGAGTTTGGACAGAGTAGGTAATTCTCGATCCTTTGTAAACAGATACCTGCCACAGCCTTTTTAAATACTGAACATGTTATACCCACATTTAATACCATTGAACGGGATATGCCTGATATTGCACAGCCATTACGCACATTTTTCAAGGAAACTTATTTGCTTGGTAAACTTAGAAGGTATGGGATGAGAGGGTGCACTTCAGAGAGGATCCCTCCACTGTTTGACATGGTATTTTGGAATCATCATGATACCTGTAGAGAGGGATTTCCATGATCCCAAAATGTGGGGAGGGGTGGCATAGAAGTCTACGTAGCCTGCTTGGAAGGAAAAAGTTGTATATAACTGACATATTACAAGCCATTCGGTTAGAGCAAAATCATGTAGAGGACCTGTTGTCAAGCATTCTAATGTGTGTGCCTCAGTCACCTAAACGGAGACTACTGCAGGAAAGAGAAGAGGCATTTAGGAATCTATTGGACAAAAGGGAAACGTTTACATGCAGGGGATTTACAGAACTCGTGGCCAAACACTGTTCATTCTAGGTGATTTTGTGAATATGGTATCGGGGATATTTCATTATATAGCTGGATTTCATTTGTGTTTAACACAATTTTGATGATCTCAATTAACTATATTTCTTATATTTATTAATGTACTATGGACTTCATTGCTTTCACTATTGTGCACTGGTGTTTGCAGCATAAAATGAACTATGGAGTGGTAATTTTCAGTACAAATTGGACTGTTAACAATTGCATTTCAAGTATTTCTGCAATTACGGTACAACACACATTTCAGATATCGCAAGAGCCACATTTTCCACTGCTGTACTTGGACGAGGTTATGGCACGGCTATACATGCTACCGGAATTGTATAATTTGTACTAAGCATTTATATAACTGAGAGATATTGTGCTTTTCGACTCCTAGTTCTAAAAATATCGAATTCAACATTCATTTCTATAGTTTCAACATTAATTCTACTCTACATTTTGAAATTCGAGATTCTTTTTCGGACATATTGTTATTTGCAGTTGTGTAGTTGGGTAATATAATAGTAAACCTACATACACATATACACACACGGGTCTACTTTACATGGTCGACTCTTCAGAAAGTCGACTTTCATATGGCTGAGACCATATGATCGACTTTCCAAAAGCCAGCCATGTAAAATAAACACATAACACACACCAAACACTTACTTTCAACTGTTAGCAGGGGGGCAAGCCCCCCTGCACCCCCGTGCCGGCCAGAGTTGTGGTTGAAAAGGGTCCTCCCACCACTTCATTCACCCAATCAATAAATGTAAAATAAATACATAAACAAATCAGAATGCAGTTTTTTGATACAGCACATTCAAATACTATCACTGCTTTATTTTTCTTCCAAAGAAATGGCACGAGTGAGTCTCCCTACACATAACTTGTTTATATATCAAACCACTATCACATTGGCAAAGTGGATGATCCACAGAATTCTTGGGAGGGAGTCCTAAAATGTCTGCAATATGAGAACTGTCCTCATCGCCAGAACAGTGATGTGTGCAAATTGGCCTTTGACTGTGGCCATCTACCTTGGACTATCTGCCATTGTCCATGCTCCAATCTTTCGGTTGCAGCATCCACTGTGATTACAGATAATGGAGTGGGAACTTGGAATGGACTGCCTGTATTTAGGTTTGAGATATGAAGCTACCAGCAAAGACCTAATCTGCAAGCTATGGATCTTTTAGCTGGGAACACTGAACTTTCAAGATCTATCAAAGAACTCTCATGAACAATGCAGTGAAAGGAACCATGGAAATGGTGGCTGCCATTAATCCCAAGAAACACAGACATAAGAATACTGTTGCTTTCCAAGACTAAGGAATTTGTAAGACTAATATTTTGGAGGGAGTAATTCAGTCCATACAAAGACAAGTCCTGCAGGACACAGTGTTAAGGATACATGCTATACGAGTCAGCATTTGAGAGGTCTACAACTGGAACTTTGTAGTGTTCACTGCAAAGCTCAAAGACTGAAAGGCATTGAGGTAGACACCTCAACATATATCAATTTGTTCTGCAATGCAGTGGCCAGAATCCAGTCATCCAGGTAAGGACCCTGTGAAAACATACATTCCCTATCATAGCTCTGTGCTCATCACTCAATCAGACCTTCTACTGGGGGCATCTTTATAACCTGTGGTGATGAACTCATATTCCTCCACAACTCCTTCACCTCTAGAGTTATACAGCTTGCCAATGAACAAGAACTCTTTAATTTTATTTTATTTATTTTATTTAACATTTGTTGACCGGAAAAGTCTGACTAGGCTCCACAGATCCTGTTTTCAGCGGAGGCCTGGGGAGAAATGCTCCAGACGCATGTCTTTAGAATTTCATATCCTATTAACTATAAATAGGATGGCTGTACCACATCTCAGCCGACTGTACAACTCCCTCTACAACTCCCACAACCCATGGATATATTTAAACAAGCTTGAATCCTTTACTATCGACCCAAACATTTTTACTCTTGAGGGATTTCAACTATGCATCTACTATCTAGAATACTTTTAGTCTAAAATAAATATGCCCAATGCTTCCTGGACTACATCAATGCAAACTCACTTGATTAAATTGTGTACACCCTATGACAGAATCAAATGTACTAGATTTGGTCACTACAAACACAGCACAATTATGCTCTGTGCCTATAATTACATCAGGCAGTTGGAACTAAGTTGATGTTGAGAGAGACTGAGAAATCCCAGTTTATGGTGGTTTTTATGAGACAAAGTTCTTACTCTGTTTTGTTATTTTGTAATTTTTATAAAAGTTGTTTGCACTATTAGCCTGTTAGTGACTAGCTTAGTTTTCATTTTATTTCCAATTTTCAGTATAATTATATCATCTTCATTTAGGCAGACCATCATGCAGTGGTTCTCACCATTAGAACTAAGCCCAAAATTTTCACAAACCCTACTATCTTCTGAGATTTCTCTAAGGGGAATTTATTTAAACTATGAGCAAATTCAATGACCCTCCTCCCCTTAAGAAGCTAACAGCAACTACCAGCACATTCACAAATATGTTCTATTCTCATTTCAATGCCTGCACTGCATAAAGACTTCAGTCCTGATCCTTAGCAAATGCAGTGGCAAATTTAGGAATATACCTCTTTCAAGGATCCCTAACATAAACAATATTTTTAAACAAGAGGAAAACACCTCTCCCAAAGGATAAAAATAATACCCATCACCACCGCACCTCGAAATTAAACTTGAAAAGATAAAAAAGGGTTAAGAAACAATCAAATGTACAAGATTTCCAAGGTTAAGTATCAGTTGAAAACTGCTACCTCTGCTAAAGACCATCACAAAACTTTTTGTAGCAATGTCAGAAGTCTTACAAGTGAAACACAGTACTGCTCAGAGCTGATACAAAACAACTCTACTTTCTCAGCCCCTGAAGACAATGTTGACATATTTAGAGATACGTTTACTTCAACCTTCTTTCCTCTATCTCCAACTTATCTTTCAATTTCATTTTTTTAAACGTGTTTATTGGTTTTAACATACAATCAATAAAACATAGTAATTTATACATGCAATTAACAAATAGAAAATGTTAGCATTCATAAAACAACAAAAGTATTTACAAAGACATTCACAGGTTAATACATCATCTAATATAACTATAATACATTATAAAGGTTCCAAGTCTTTTTTTTAACAAACTTTGTAAAGTATCACACATATTATAACTGGTTGTTTTCCTAAAGTTCTTGATTTAACAGTCATTAGTTCATTTTGACATACCTCTATCAAAACATTTTTTCAACTCATTAAAAAAAGGAGGGGTATCTGATATCCAATTTCTAGTTGTAATCTTTCTAGCCACAGCTAGAATTGACCATAATAGGGGAAGTGTAACCTTTTTAACACATTTCGGTATGGGGGTATTGAAGAGAATTAGTGATTTAGATATTGTAAAATTATCTGTAAAAAGAGCCTGTAGAAAATTAATTGATGTCCAATATTCCTTCAGTTTTATACAATCATGGAACATATGTGGTACATCTCTTACATACGTTATCTTTTTTATTAATTTTGCTCATTACTAGAGGGGTGTAGAAGGACCTGTGTAAGAATTTCCAGGCATAAAGTTTCCATTTAATTGAGGAAGTTGTTTTAGAAGCTGATTCTAGTATATGAATGTGATCTTGTTGTTCTGGGGGTTCTCTATTTATGGAATTGAAGCAGCTCCAGTAATTTTCTGGACAGTTGAAGGTTTCATCTCTAATACTTTTGTGTATGTGAGAAAGCTTGCCTTTATCTGAAACTTCTTGTAGATTTAGTATCATGTAAACTATCAGTATTGGAACAGATTTTTTTATTTATCGGTGTTATCAAGTCTAGTTTATTAGAAAGATATTGTCTGAAAGCCTGTATCTCTAACCAACAAGTTTCATCCAAATCAAATTCTTGAGTTAAAAAAATATAAATTTTTAACTTTATTATCCTGCAGCATCTGATGCCAGTACATTAAATTATTTGGCCTGAATATTAAAGTTTTATCAGGGTTAGATGATAAGAGTATACCTTGTGTATAAGTTATGGGAAATAAAATGAAAATCCATTCCTTATATTTGGGATGTTTATATATATAAAGTTACGAAAAGTAATAATAATATTTATTGGGTAATTTGATGTGTGTCTCGGTGTTATGGGTACAGTGCAAACTTCTTTGAGTATCCATAACATGGGATTATTTATAATAATATTTTTGTGTCATTTGTTTACTAGTTAATTCCATGCCTATTAATTCCCAATATTTTTTCCACTTTGCAACATATGAATTATCAATTAGTAGAGCTACAGTTTTGATAACAGAGGATACAGAGTATAGATCAAAATCAGGAAAGGCTATGGACCAATTACTAATATGTGTACTTAATGCCAATCTAGGTCTATGAGGTGCCCAAAAGAATTTCAACATTAACGTGTTTAATTTTTTAATGATTGTTTTGGAGGTGGGAGTAGTAGCGATTGTATTACATATAATATCTTCGAAAATATAATCATTTTTATAATTGTGTCTTTCTTCCATGGAAAATAGGATATTATTCCAACTTTTAAACAGGGTTTGTATGTTTAAAAGACATTTATTATAGGTATATTGAATAATTGATTTAATATCTGTTGCTAAGATAATTCCTAGATAAGTTATATGACCTGAATTGGGTATATATTTATAAGCTTTTTTAAAAAATATTTTTTCCTAAATGTATTGGCAGAATCTTTGTTTTTTCTTCATTAAATGTCAGACCTGAGATTTTCTTAAAGTCTGCCATTGTGTTAACTAATGACTGTATAGAAGAGTTGTTTCCTGTTGATGTAATTAATACATCATCAGCGAAAAGCTGAATTTTAGATACTGTATTTTCATTTATTTTAAAATTTTAAATTCTTCTATGTCATTATTGTTTCTAATTAAACTGGCTCAGGGCACCATTATTAGGGTAAATAATAAAGGGGAGAGTGGACATCTCTGTTTAGTTCCTTTCAATATGGGTATCTTTTGAGAGACATATGTGACAATTTTTATGTATGCCAATGCTCCTTTATACAGATTTTCAATCAGATTTACGAATGCATCAGAGAATTGTGTACACCTTAGCAAGATAAGCAAGTAGTCCCAGCTCACAGAGTCAAAGGCTGAGTTTATGTCAAGGCTAATTAGTGTCAGATCCTTCTTATTTTTTATTTGCATAATCTATTAAAGTTAACGTTCTTATGCTGTCAAATGTATTTCTATTTATAATAAAGCCTGTTTTGATCCATGTCAATAATGTTTGGAAGAATTGTCTTTAATCTGTCAGCAAATATGTTCATAAACATCTTGTAGTCAATGAGCAGTGAGATGGGCCTATATGATGAGCATCTTGTAGGGTCTTTATTGGATTTCAGAACTGGTGAGATAAAAGTGTATTTCCAAGATGGGGGGATAGTAAATTCAGTCTGAGCTGCCAGGAAAACATTATGTATTGATGTGGACATTTTCAGAGAATATTTTGTAAATCTCAGGAATTATAGCATTGTCACCTGGTGCTTTGTTTAACTTGAGTTTGTTTATTTGAGTGACAATGTCTGTATATGAGATGCTGTTATCCAATGACTCAATCTGTTGTTTAAGTTTTTTGTCCATGTATGTGGTAATGAATTTCTTTATTTTATCTTTTGGGTCCATATTAACTCTGACATTGTTTATTTTATGAAAGTAATCTTTAAACTCATCTAGAATTTCTGATAAATTAGAACCCCCACCCCCACCCCGAAGAAACAAATCTCTTTGATATGATTTTAAAGTCTTTTTGTTTTATTTTTTAAGTTTATTTAAATATTTGGGATTTATTGAATATGTTAGAAATTTGTATTTCTTTAGGGTTATTTTGATTTTGTGATTTAAAATTTATTTGTACTTCTCATTTAACTTATCTATTTCTTCTATAATATTTTTGTGATATCTCCATTACTATTGAGCTTAAAAGTGTCTAGCTTATTTTGTATGTCTAGAAGATCTTTGTCCCATGTTTTCCTTTTATTATACCATCTTATACTTTGCCCATATAGATATGATTTCAGAGCATCCCATATATATATATATATATATATATATATATATATGTATGGTTTCTTGCATAGGCATGAAGAAATACAGTGGTCACCTCCCCCTCCACAAAGCAGGTTCCATGTTTGTCCTGGAAACAAAACACCCATAAGCCTCACAAGTCCTACATGTAAAATGATGTAACACATTCTTGTTGCTCATAAATACAGACATCTGCACCATAATGTCCCCTGATGCACATCAGTTGAAAGACAGATCATCCCTGATTAACATAACTGACTTCTTTGACAAAGTCACTGAGGCCTTAACGAAGGTAAGTCAGTAAACTCAGCTTACCTTGACTTAGCCAAAGCCACTGGCACCATACCACACTCAGACATCATAGATGAGCTAATCAAACTAAATGTAAACAGTATGTTGTGTACACTTACCGTAAATGTAGATGTTCAAGAGTATTCACTGTTGCAGTCATCACACTTGGGTTATCTGCCTGCAGGCAGCCCTCAGTCAGCCCGAATACAAGACACTTAGCATTTCTGCTTCGGTTGCTGTCGTTCCAGGACTGACGTCAGGTCATCAGGGGTATAATATATGCAGCCAATGCCATTACATCAGTTTTTCTTGCCCTAGATGGCAGGAGCCCCCTAAATGTGAAACAATTAAATCTATAAATATACCAGGTTATACCTCCAACAAAAAAGCAAATACACCAAAAAGCTTTTGAAGATAGCAATGGAAAGTAGAGGTATATCCAAAAAAAGAAGAGGGCTGCAGGGAGGGTAACCAGGACTGCAACAGTGAAGACACTTGAACATCTACATTTATGGTAAGTGTACACAACTGTACTAAGTTCTTCGTGTTTCACTGTTGCAGTCATCATTTTTGGGTAGATTCCCAAAGCTAAGGATGGGAGGAGGATTTTAAATAGAATTAGGACCAGCTAACAGGCCCTGCAAGACTGCAGTGGCAAAGCCAGCACTGGACTTAGAGAAAATTGGCAGATGGTAATGCTTGGGGAAAGTATGTACAAAACTCCATGTAGCAGTTTCTAGGATGTCCCTGGTAGGGATGCCTCTGAGAAAGGCTGTGGAGGTAGATGCAGCCCTGGTAGAGTGGGGTCTGATCCCCTGTGGGATAGGTTTACCATGGTGTTTGTAGCAGAAATTAATGCAATGGCCTATCCATTTGGAAATGGTTTGCTTTGAAATAGACTTCCCCTCTGCCCCTGCAGCAAATGCCACCAGCAGTTAATCAGATTTCCTTTGAGGTTTAGTTCTGTCCAAGTAGAATCTAAGTTGTCTGTGCACGTCTAAGGAGTGCAGAATCTGTTCTCCTTTGTTCTGTGGATTAGGAAAGAAGGTTGGCAAATGTATGGACTAATTAAGGTCCACACTGGATACCACCTTGGGCATGAAAAAGGGATTGGTCCTGAGGGACACCCTCTCCGCATGAAAGATGATGAAAGGCTCCACTGCCATGAGGTCCTGTAATTTAGATACCCTTCTTGCTGAAGTGATTGCCAAAATGAAAGCTGTTTCCAAGAAAGGAATTTTAAGTCTGAAGTGGCAGCTGGCTCGAAAGGAGGAAGGGTGAGCTTTTCAATACAAAGTTGACGTCCCAGGCTGTAGGTGAAGCTCTCCTGGGTGGTCGTATATTTTTGGCCCCTCTGTGGAACTGCTTAAGTAGTGGATGAGAGAAGAGGGGTGGTTCTGTACTATAATGAGCTGAGATGTCTAAGGTGTGAATTCTGATGGAGGAGAAAGACAGGCCCTTATGAAGCATCTCAGTTAGGTATTGTAAAATCTGAGGTAAACTGGGCACTGTTGTGCTCATCCCTTGAGCTTGGTTCCAGGCACAGAATCTTTTCCATTTTTCAGCGTAAGACTTTCTGGTACTAGGCTTCCTTGCCTCTAAAATGATATCCATCACTGGTTTACTGAGTGGTGGTAAAGGAGAAATTATGTAATTAGCCAGGCTGCTAGATTCAGTGTTTGAAGTTGAGGGTGCAGAATTTGGTTCTCCTGCTGAGACAATAGAGTAGGAGTCTGAGGCAGGTGCCATGAGGCCCACAATGACATACTGCGCAAGAGGGGGTACCAGTGTTGACGTGGTCAGTCTGATGTAATCAAAATAGTCCTTGGTTTGTCTTGTTTGATCTTTAGTAGTACTTTGGAGAGCAGAGGCAAAGGAGGAAAGGCATAAACTGATAGGTTTTTCTAGCTGAAGGATAGAGTATCCACTTTCCAAGCTTGTTTGTGGGTAGTCCTTGTGCAGAATTTGTCCAACTGATAGTTTTGGGGGGAGGCAAACAGGTCTATATCTGGGCTCCCGCATTTGCTGTCAACATGTTGAAAATCCTTGGTTCTAGTTTCCACTCGTGTGGGTCCATGAGGTTTCTGCTTAGTTTGTCTGCCAGTGTATTTAGTTTCCCTGGCAGGAATTGAGCTTGTAAATGTACTTGATAGCTCAGGGCTGTGTTCCACAATGCCATGGCTAGTCTGCAGAGGTGGTAAGAATGTGTACCCCCCTGCTTGTTTATGTACCACATAACAGTGGTGCTGTCCATCTTTATCAGTAATTGCCCTGGAAGGATGTGGTCCTTGAAGGCTGCCAGAGCATTCTACACAGCTAACATTTCTTTTTGATTGATATGCAGGTGCATTTGACTTGGGTTCAATTTGCCCTGAATGCACTTCCCTGCCAGGTGGGCCCCCCATGCATAGTCTGATGTGTCGGTTGTTAAGGTTTGTGCAGCAGGGGGTACTGTGAATGGTAGTCCCCTGTTTTGGTGGCAGGCCTCTGCCCACCAAAGGAACTCTAGGCGTAGGCAAGGTATGATAGGAATCACTGCTTCTAGATCCTGTGAATGTTGACACCATAGTCTTTTGAGATACCATTGCAGTTTCCTCATATGCAGCCTTGCATATGGAATTAGAAGAATGCAAGAGGCCATAACCCCAAGGCTTGCAGTATTTGCCTTGCAGATAGCTGGGTTTTTGTGGCCACTTGTTTGAAGTAGGTTGTCAAATGAATCAGTTTCTCTGGTGTGAGGAAAGCCATCTGGGAAGTTGTATTCAAGCTTGCTCCCAGGAATATAATTTGTTGAAAGGGTACCAGGTGTGATTTATTTTTGTTTATGTTGTACCCTAGACAAGTCAGTACCCTTTGAACAAAGGCCAGATGATTCAAAAGTATGTCCTGGCTTTCTGCCTGAATTAGACAATCGTCCAGATATGGGTATATTTGAATATTTCTTTGCCTGCAGAATGCAATGACTGGAGCTAGGCACTTTGTGAATACCCTGGGCACAGTAGATATGCCAAAGGGCAGTGCAGAGAACTGACGGTGCATGCAGCCTGCTTTGAAGCGTAGGTATCTTTGGCAAGACTCCCTGATAGGGATGTGCAGGTATGCTTCTTTAAATCTAGTGTTGCCAACCATGCATCTTTGCCTAGCATAGGAAGCAGCTGGTGAAGAGTCAGCATCTTGAATTTTGGAATCACCAGAAAGGTATTTAGAGCAGAGAGGTCCAGGATAGGATGCTATGTATTGCCTTTTCTGGGTACCAGGAAAAGTCTCGAATAGAACCCTTGTCCCTTCTAATCTTCTGGTACTAACTGAATAGCCCCCCATGCTTAAGAGAGAGAGTACTTGCTTTTGGGCCTCTGCCCACTGATTTGGGGGTAGATCTGGCCACCCGCTTAGTGTTGGTAAGGTGTGGAAGTGAAATCTGTATCTTTGGGACAATATATTTAAAACCCATTTGTCCTGGGTAATGAATTCCCAGTTTTTGGCCTGCAGACCAATCTTTCCGCCTAAAGGAGCATTCAGTTGGAAAGTGCTTGGAAGTTGTAAAAGCAAGTAATTGAGACGGTTTTCCATAGGGTGGAGTCTTACTACTCCCTGATTTAGGTGCAGAAACTCCCCACTCCTTGGTCTTGTGTGTCCCCTGGGACGGAAACCTGGGGTTTCTGCTATATCTGGGTTTGGCTTGAGAAGACCTTGAAGAGGCTGGAAAGGACCAATTCTTAGAGGGCCAGTGCCTACTAAATCTAGGAGGCTGAACCTGTGAGAAATTTTTTACAGTTTGCATAGATTTAGCTTTAGCTTCCATCTTTTTAAGAACTTCCTCAGCCTTGCTGCCAAACAGGCGGTCCTGATTTAAGGGAGCATCCAGCAATTTAGCTTTAACATGATCAGGTAAAGATTGCTCCTTAAGCCAAGCATGTCTTCTGAGCACAGAACCAGTAACAGCAGCCCTGCAAGAGGCCTCTAAAGAATCAAATCCACATTGCAAAGTATGTTTTCCAACCTGTTCAGCAGAATGCAGGAATCAACATCATTTTCTGTTTAAGCAATCCAATAACATGTTGTTGATACTTTAACATATGAAACTGGCAGTTTAAAGCCCTAATGGCTGAGGTTGCTGAAGTATAAGCCTTCTTACCCCATCTATCCAACGCCCTGGAGTCTATCAGAAGGGGTAGGATTTTTAGCAGTAGAAGCCTTAATGCCCTTGGGTCCCTGTGAAATAGTCTCTGGATCCGCAATAGGATTTTTAAAAGGGAACTTGTGTGAATCAGGAACCCTGTAATATCTGTCAGGTTTTCTGGGAGCAGGAGGCAAAGAACCAGGGGCCAAACTAGATTCCAAAAAAGCATCATCAACAATGTCTAGTACAGGAAGAATACCTAAAGGCCTATACTGAGGCAGGAGTAAAAAATCCCTAAGCCTCTTTTTTGAATCAGAAAAATCCTGGCTTTCCCAGTGAAAATACTCCCTTAGAGTATGTAAGGTTTCACCAAAAGAAAAATCCTCTGGAGGGGAAGCAGAGGGAATAGATTCCTCTGCATCAGAATCCTCATAGGTAGATAAGGGCAAATCCAGATCATCAGAAGAATCAGAAAAATCAGAAGATTCATAAATAACTTCAGCCCTAGTTTTCTTAGAAGGGGGAGGCTAGCTTCCCCTGATTAAAGTTATAAGATCTTCAGCCATTCTTATAATTAGTTTTTTAGGCATAGAGACCTGAGCATGCGGCCTGGGCATCATTTTTTTAGGCATGGTTCGAGATTTAGGCCTAAAAGAAGAAGGAGACTTCAGTTTAATTTGCAAGTCCGTAGGCCTGAATACACCCTCAGAAGCCGGTGCCTGCACAGCGGCTCCAGACCCGTCCAAGGTAGAGACATCCGCAGGTTCCATAGTTGAAGCATCCTGTGGCATACCGGACTCTGAATGGGTCTCAGTAGAGGCCTGCGAATCAGAAGTAGTGGGTATCAGGGGCTGCGAAAGTGCCTCACTGAGTACCGGCGAACTGGTGACTGGCTTAGGAGAAGCGTCGTCAGCAGTTTTGAACCTCGGCGGCCTGCCTCTGTGTTTATCCTTGAATTTTTTTTTGGAATCCCGGTAGTCGGACGGCTAACAGATGACATTTCTGGATAATTAAACCGAGAACTGAAATATTTAGAGGCGAAAATATATTGACGACAGACGGTGCGCTGATTAAATAAAGCACAAACCCGACAGCACGGTACATCGTGGTCAGGGCCTAAGCAAGGAATACAGTACGAATGAAAATCTTTATGAGGTATTTGCTTTCCACAAGTAATGCAATTATTAACTTTTACTGACACCGGTAAGGAGCAAGAAAATGTTTGCCCAATGGGGTACTTAGCTTTAGTTGAAGACTTTGGTTCTGAAACTCGAAAATGAAAATTTCAGGAGTCGGCCGACCGGCACTTGCGAACTACTTCTGCTTCGGGCACCGCAAGGCAAGAAAGACTGATGTACTGGTGTCGGCTGCATGTTTTATACCCCTGACGACCTGACGTCATGGAAGAAGGGACAGCAACCGACGCAGAATCCAAGACTTTGTTAATCAGACCGACTGAGGGCTACTGCAAGCAGATAACCCAAAAGTGATGACTGCAACAGTGAAACAGGAAGAGCACAACAAACCAAGGCTGGGGGCATACTCTCCTCCAAAATCTTGTTACCTGGTTCTGGGTCCACTCCTCCTTGGTATGTATTTAGCATCTATATCATATTATTGTAAGATGTAAATAGCGAACGCTAATTCATCGTACTGATAATATCGAAACAACAAAATATCGAACAAATGGAACAGCAAATTTTTTTCCAGGGAAAAAATTTTCTGCTCTGCAAAAAATAAACTTAAACACAAATTTAAGTAGGTGACTTCGCTCCTCACACCCCCCATGTGGGGAGCTGTGCACCCCACACCCCCCTACTTAAATATACCAACTCCGAGATCGCACCATAATGGAGGAAATGGCAAAGTCCCGAAGACGGCCCACCAAATTTTTTCCCTGGGAAAAAATTCAATGTTCCGTGACTTCACCATTTTGCCATTTCGACAGTATCGGATCGACTAAATAGCATTCGTTATTTAGTCCATTCGATAGCGTCATATAGACCCTGTATTTATCTGATGTCAAAGTTGACAAAGTTTGATGAAGACTGCAAACTTGGAGGCATCATCAACTTCCCTGAATTCTCCCAAACTCTACAAGGGGTATCAACATGTAGAAGCAATGGTGCCATGATCATGGGCTCAACCTAAATGTATTAATGTAGTTGTTTATTTATACCCATTTCTTAACTGGGAATGTCCAACAGGGAAAAAAATAAGGAGGCCTGGGGGAAAAAAACATCCTCACAAAAAATATGCAATGCCATATATTAATACAAAAAATAAAAGTCATACAGTATAACAACTGCAGTACAGAAACATACGATTAAACAAAAATCTTTAATAAAGCAAATTAACATAATTCAAATTCTGCAGTATGGTGATGCATTCACATTGACATACATTAGATAAACACAAAAGTTACATTACAATACAAAGTAGCCATTTCTGAGTAATACATGTAGGTACTTTAATTGCCACAGATCAAATTGAGATGGAAACAGAAAGAAAGTACTGCAAGCAGATATGGTTAAAAGAAAGAGAGGCATAGCAGCTGATTAGCACTTCGATAAACTTTCAAGAGAAAGGATAGTAAAGAGACTTGTAATTCTGAAAGGGAAAGCTGCATATAGTAGCATTACAGTACATTAAAATAATAATTAGTAAATTAAGCACTAGTTTCTGGTTCTTACAATTAAGGCATTTGGCTAGGGTTGAGCAGGAGCATAGTGAGGAGTTAAGTTAATTTTTGAAAACTAATAGTTTTTCAATTTTCCGTTAAGTATAGTGGTAGGGAGTTCAAAAGTTTGGAGACATTAACATGAGTAGAGTGAGCAACCATTAGTATTATATTCAGTGGTGAGTAAAAGTGATTTATTTTGAAAGTGTAGTTCCCTGGCTGAGGAATAATATTTTATAGTGGTCTGTAGTACTGGACAGTTTTCTGGTTTATACATAATCAGGAGATTATGGGGAATAAGTAGTTGTGAGTAGATAAGATATTATGGAGTTCTAGCCAGTTCTAGTGCAGTTGTTTTATGGCTATGGAGTGGTGACTGTGTGTAGGTAGACTGGTGGCAAAACTAGCAATACTGTTTTAACAGCTAACCAGTTTCATTTTTCATGCTATAAAGGTTAGTCAGGATGAGGGAGGCATAGAGGAGGGATAGTGGTAAATAGGTGATGCAATGATCCTTTCAGAGCTGTCAGAGGGACTGTGTTTACTCTTTTTTTATCAGCTTGGGTAATGTACAGCTCAAAGTTTATTGTGGCTCCCAGTAGCTTTTATTGTTGTACTATTTCTGTTCTGGTCTTACTTCCATTGAGTATCTTGAAAGTCTGATTTTAGTCTGAGAAAAGTTTTGGAGTGAAGAGCATTAGTTTTGTTTTCTTAGTATTTAGAAATGGGTGAGATTATCTTAGCAATGTTTCAATGGATGAGGAGGAGTCCTGGACGAAGATATTAAGTACTGTTGGGGAGTGGGGGGCACTGAGCAGATGAGAGTGGCATCTTCTCCATATTATACTATGAATGTATGCTTGGAGGCTATGTGAAGTTGCATTTACAAAAATATTTAGTAATTGAACCCCATAGGACTCTAATGGAAATAGGTAGAAAGGGTGAAAAGTCTTGAAGCCATTTTACCAACTGCTATCTGTTTGTGAGACAGCTATGGAACCATGACAGGACTGAGTGGGAAAGTCTGAGGGATGTACAAGACACAGAGCTAGAGCTTGACCAATGGATGGGAGATTGCAGATATACCCCAGGGATTACTTCAGTGTCACTGCTTGACAGAGGCACAGCAAAATGATAGGCATAGTTTTTATTCTAACTAAAGGGGTGGCGAAAGCCACATAACTATGGGCTAGGCTTATAAATGCCCTTGGGCAGATAGCCTAGTATGAACCTATGAAAGTTATGGGAACAGATTTTGGTGAGAGACGATTTCAAATGATTTTGATAGTATCATCTATAAGTGGCTAGAATTTCTCAAGTGGTTTATAGCATTTGTGAAACTGGGAATGGCAGTTCTGGTACAATGTTTGGGATGAAAATGGTTAAAATGAGAATGGTGGTTACAGGTAGCATGTTTGGGATGAAAAACATGTTAGGTGTTCTAGAACAGGATATCATTGATGAGGTATTTTAAAACACGTGAATGGATACATTTTTCCACGATTTCTGATAGAGATCTTAAGAAAGTTATAGGTCTACAGTTGGTGAATTCTGGTTATGTGTCCCATTTGGGTAGGGGTATAATAAAATACTTTTTTTTCCCAGAGGGCTATGACATAGTTTTCTGAGATACAACATTTTAAATAGATAGAGACAGGGTAGACGAGGTTGTCTTCTACTGTTTTCAGATACACAACAGGTAAATTATCTGTAGCTGCTAAGGTAGTTGATTTTAGTGTGTGCAGATTTTTTTTATAGTTGCCGTTTAGACAGAATGAAAATTAAACTGACCATGCAGAGTTTCATTTTTTTGTGGGATTGTAGATGGAGATGGGGGGGGGGTACCCTTGAATAAGAACAGAACAGTTTGCATAAAATGGGCATTGAACTGGGAAGCAATGCTGTCTTTATTGTTATCAGTGAGAGTGCGTTGGATTGACAGAAATAAACAAGTTTATTAATGGAGAACCGGAAGTGCTTTCGATTGCTATGATATTTGTGTTGAAACAGATGGTAGCAGGATTGCTTGTCTGACTTAATCTTTTGTTTAATGAGATTTCTAAAGTTTCTGAAATTTTGACAGGCACTCTGTGTTTTGTTTTTAAGAATATCTGACCAGGATTCCTCTTTCGCTGCCATGAACTGTCCATTTTCTTTAGTTAACCATGAGGCTGGGTTTGATTTAACTCTTTTTGTACAAAGTGGTGCATGGTGATTCAGTATATTATCAGGAATGTGTTTAAATTGGATACTGTTTTGTCATGGGATAGAGTCTTTAGAGATGACCAGTTGCAGTCTCTTAGACTAGTGCTGAAAGCTTCTTCATTGAATTTTCTGAGACTGCGTATTTGTTTAATTTAAAACAAGAACTAGATTAATAAGAAAAAAAGCAAGTATTTATTTGTCCTAATGCAAGAGATGGTCACTGATTTTATCAATTAAGCATCCAGAGAAGCGTATAATTTATAAAGTAGCTTAAAAATGCCAGTAAATGTAGTATATCATCCATTAGTAAAACAGCAGCACCTTGCTCCAACTATGTTAAAGACACACCCCTTAAAACATATACAGTTACAAGGCATCTGAGCATATTTGTAGACAATGAGCTCTGCTTTGATCATCATGTATCCACAATTTTAAGGAACTCTTTTTGCTTAGCCCAGGTAAGTACTAAGAATATTTCCTACAGGTCCAAAGATGTTATCATACCACTCCACTCCTACCTTTTTACGCCCACAGTTGAATACAATGCTCCCTTTGGCATGCAACAAGTCAGATACATTATATGACTTGAAAGACTTCCAATGCTACCTCAGAAAGAAAATCAACTGGGCTCAAGTTCCATTACCTATGTAGAACACCCAAGAGCTCTAGCTCTGTGTCTTGTACAGACTTTTAGGGGTGACCTCAAAATGACCCTGTTCTGAACACAAACTGTTTATATATATATATATATATATATATATATATATATATATATATATATATATATATATATATATAAAAAAAAGGATGGGGGGGGGGTTAACCCTTTCCAAAGCATACAAACAAACTTTTGCATGACAGATAACTTAGTCAAAGAATTCTTCTCCATTGGAACAATCTGCCTCTTCATAACAGAGTAGTTGCCTTTGTCCTCTTCAATCACACCCTGGACAAATGAATGTGTAGCTGCAAATATATCCCTCAGTCTCACCCCACAATCCGTCAAAGAAAAGGGCAGCAGGTAGTCAACATTGCCATGCTTAGGTATAAATTATCTAAGTGACTGATTAGCTAGTAGTAGCCTATGAATGTATGAAATACCTTTACCTCTTCCAACTTCTGGTTTGCTGCAATCACAGGCATACACATGTTATAACATACTGTGGGTTTAGATGAATAGCAGACAGACAGTGGCTGGCTCCTACCTGGAAATGTAGAAACCTCCTGGATTACTTGCCAATCTTAGCAGGGTGGTAGGCAAATTCAAGATCCAAAGATCACATCCAGTCTTCACAGGAGAGACACGAAAGACTAAAATGTACCATGACCACCTCAAAGTTTCTTTGGAGAAGAACTTGCTCAGGTTACTCAAGTCTAATACAGACCAGAGGTCCTCTATCTTTTTGGGCTCATGAAGAACCTGGAGTAATAACTTAGTTCCTTCTGGTCTGGGGGAACCTTGTAGATGGCTCTTTTCCCTAGAATGTTTACCATTTCTTTTCCTGCTTGACTCTTCTGAAATGGTTGAACTTCCTGTAATGAAAGACAGTAGGGCTAGGGAGGGGTGAAGAAGAGAACTGCACAGCCTCTGGACATTGTTCTACAAGATGGTCAGCCACACCTTCAAGTGCAATGCCAAATGTTTCCAAAATGTATTGATGGGGGACAGTCAGGTAAGCTCTCAAGGTGGTGTTGCTCCCTATAGGCAGTACAATTGCAGACTGTTGCTGTAAATTACTCCTGCCTGGAGGCTGGCAACCATTATGAAATTTTTCATGGCTGCGCTGGCTCCTTACAGACCTCTTGTTACTCTGTTGCCATTGACCAAGCATAAATCCGAATGAATGTGGTATTCACTGCATCCAAGAAATGGAGCAATGGAGAGTCTGAATTTTTGCATCTCTTTCCATATTCCCCAGCTCAGCTTTATCATATGGGCTAACAGCTGCAGCTCCAACAAAGGGGCATCAGTACATTCTACCTTGGGGTCCTCAGATAACTCAGTTAGGTGCACACAGATGCAGCAATGCTGTCATGGAACCCGAGCCACATCATCAACTCAGGTGAAGACGAATCTCCCAGCAAAGCTGGCTACAGATGTGGTAGTTACAAGTTTAAGTTATCCATGTGGCAACTCTTTTAATGATGGATTCATGTCATCTGATAGCTCGCACTGGAATCTAAACATATCAGAAAGGCAGTTTTTTTCCCCTCAGGGAAAAAATAAAGCACATACAAATAGGCTTCTCAATTCTGCACAGGGTCCACGACTCCTTATCTAGGGGATGGGCAGCAGTGCTCTGTGGGGTGGCAGGTTTATTAGTGGTTGCAGTCACAATGGAATCCTGTTTGTGAGTCTCAATCCAACAGTTCCAGTCCCTTGGTTGGCCAGAGGATCTTGCACAGTCTCTCTGTAGCAGGTATCACAACATCAGGACTTTCTCATGCAAACTTTATTACCAGATGTGACAGCTTGTCTATAAGAAAGACTACTCAAGAAGAAAGCTGGGGCAAACTAGACAGCTTCCTGCAAAATCCATCTGTGAAACGATCATGGAGTATGTGGATCACTCACCACTATTTCATATTATTTATAAGTACCTCTCCATATTGGGAGTTCTTGGAGGCGGGGATATATACTTCTTTGCCCTGGGATGGGAGACTCTGGAGAAGAATCAGAGTACTTCCTTTTGCACATATGTTTACTACCAGCCATAAGAAATGATGGATCTAAGAATAATGAAGAATAAGAAACAGCTCCAGATTAACACAGAATGACATCACTGGGATAAAAGAATCAAAGGTGAGGCGTCACTTATGCACAGGTCAAGGGTACCGACCCTGAGAATGAAGCTTAACAAGACCATCAAAATCTCTCACAACATTAGCCTCAATTCCAACTGCCTGATTTCTGACATTGGGACCGTCAAACATTTCAGTGGCATCAAAAAAATCAGTACCAAGCTTGACGCCAAGGGGCAAACCCCCCCCCAACCTCAAGGATAAGTAACCCAGATACCAACAGCACTGCCATCAACAGATGGCTAATGTCTCAAAATCAAAGCTGCAGTGGACAACAGTAAAACTTGCCAGCATTAACAATGGTATTTGGAGGTTCCACTATGGCCTGCTTGGGACTAGTGTGGAAAATTAGAAGATTTAAGAGAAACAACAGGTACTGATAAAGTGCTTCTATACAGTCAAAAAAAAATGGGAAGCTGCTGCATGCATCCTTTTCTAGACTCTAATAAATGTCTCTATAAAGATTCTTCAGTCAGTTTCTTGTAAAGGGAAAGAACGGCATCAAATCAAATTGTTGTTGAGTGTATATAGTCTTCTCTGCAAGACAAGAAAGTTAAACTACTGGTCTTGACTAATTTAACGGGAGAATTTGCAGGTACAATTTTGACTGGCAGCTTAGAAAGACCACCAGATGACAAAAGATGACATTTTATCTTCCACTCTAACTATCTTAGGTTATAGATCACAAGAAGAAGGTCTAACCTTATCTAACTTGCATTTCAGTTTCTTTTTATATCTAGGAAATCAGGCTGTTACAACTAATGGCTTGAAAGTGAAGGTCAAGGGATCAGACTGCAAATAAGTAGTTAAGTTACAAGATGCACAGAGGGCATTCATTAGTCCTATCTCCATCTTAGACAGTTTCAATTTATTTTTTCCTTTTTAATAGTACTGTGTGTAAACCTTTACAGTGCTCACAGTTGCAAACAGTGCAGCCTTCACATTAGAGTAGTATGCCTCTCAACTTTACAGATTTTCACAGAATGTTCAGATTTTTGCCTCCTATTTTTGGTCCATTTTTCATAAAATTGTGGTTTTCTGGCAAATTAATTGCAAATCATTAAAGACTGAAGTTTGAAAATGACAGACAATTGAGTTTCAGACTTCATACCCTTCAGAAAATTCATACTAATGCAAAACCTGTTATTCTATCAACTTTTTAAGTTTGTAAGAGCAACATTTAAAAACGAAGGTGACACTCCACGGGGGAGTGTTGTTAAGGGTAACGTTTGGAATTACATTTGCAAAGAAAACGCAAACCCTTTTACAAACGTGGCCAACATAACCACCAACGAAAAAGTGAGTAATTCGTTTAATGACAATGTGTTCTGCAAAAAAGTATATACGAAATGGAGAGGTTAGTGTTCAAACACGTAACCTTAATTCTGGAGATTCAGTATTTAAGAGAATGTATTTTGCGCAAAGTGGTACCGCAAGGCCTGAGAACAGCCAAATTTCCGACTTGTGTAACACCAGGGGACAATTTAAGCAAGACACTGATAAATCTTTATAATGAGACTGGTGGTCTACAGATGATGAACATATTAGTAGAGCATTATGAGAAAGAAATTGTCACTATTAAAGAAAACATAAGAACTTTGGATGAACGTATTAAAAACATTGTTTTCCGAACTTTCTTGTATTGTATAAGGGGGTTGAAGCGAAGGCTGACCGACACAGGGCCACTATAATTCTAAGAAAACAGTCTAAACTTAGAAGGGATATTTTGGCTTATAACCACAATCGAGCCTATATTATACAAGATGTTTCTGAAGATAGAGATGCAGTTGCCATCACAACATTAGTGACAATGGGGCCTGAAAATGACTCAAATTTCATTAACAATGTGGTCGCTAATGAAAATATGGTGGGAACATTAACAGTGAATAATACAATTCCTTCTACAGACACTGCTGGTCCCTCCAAAGACCGAGTAGGGGCAAACAAAGAAGGAATAACAACGTATGCAGAGGTAGTTACAGTTACAACAGACCATAATAGTGCTCCTTTTCCCAAGGGACAGGTGCACAACAAACGGACTTCCAAGTGGTACAATTCCACACAAATGAAGGGCAAAGGGAAGGGCAAGAAAAGGAGAAAATGGTGATTGAAAGGGAAGTTCGTAATTACGAAGTGGACATTTTAAACTTGTTAGACGTTTCCCTTTCAAATGAGGCTGAAAACGTTTTGAAAAAAGGCTTTTCATTCATTCCTACAAATGAAGTCAATATTGGTAAATTGTTAATTGACTTCAGGTTGTATTTAAGAAAATTGAATTTAAGTTATATCATGCATGATGTATTACAGTTCAATAGTTTAAATACAAATGAGACACCCAAAAGACCTAGTACCTTTAATCCTCCCTTACAGAGTACATTCCAGGTATTTCAGAATATATGTGAAGGTGAATTTAGAAAAAATTCACCTACCACATAGAGAGAAAAACTTACCCATAGAAGAATACTTGGCATTACAGTTGTTAAGTAAGAACACAACACAGGAATAAGAATAATGAAGGCCGATAAGGGTGGAAAAATAGTGATTATGAATACCAATGATTATGACAATGCAATAGAATTAATGTTGAAGGAGGTCGACACATATAAGAAAGTAAATTATGAACAAATAAACCAAAGTTATAAAAGTATAGATGTCACACTCTGATATGTTTTGCCAGGGAGAGTTAAATAATGATTGTTATAATTTTCAGTTGAACAGCCCAAAATGGCATCTTTCTTTGGTATTCCAAAAATTCAAAACAATGAAGGAATTCCACCATTTAGGCCTATCATTTCGGCTAAACATTCAAAAACTGAAAACATTTCAATTTGGATGGACAATATATTAAATCCAATTGTCCAACAATCAAAATATTACCTGAGAGATTCTTGGCACTTGCTAGAAATTCTGAGAGATTATGTTATAAAAGACAAACTTATTTTCTTTGGTACCTTGGATGTAAAGAATTTATTCACCTCTATATATCATGACGAAGGCATAGAGTACCTAAGAGAATATTTGAGTAGAAACACAGAGTTTACTGGTGAAAAAATTAACACAATTTTTAGCTTAATGGACTTGATTTTAGGAAACAATTTTTTCCTTTTCAAAAAAGTGTTATACAAGCAACTTTCAGGTGTAGCAATGGGGGCAAGAGTAGCTCCCGCTTTTGCCAACTTAGTTATGGCCAACTGGGAGCTAAAATTCCTGGAGTCACATCCTAGTTTCAACAAGGTAGACATACATTACAGATACATAGATGATTTGTTTTTTCTATGGACAGGTAAACAATGTGAATTTGAGGACTTAGTCAAAGATCTAAAATTCCACTACCACTTTTTTACATTTCAAAAATAGTGGATTTGGTAAAACTATTAATTTTTGGGATTTGAATTTAGGACTAAATCAAGAAAAGTACAGTTTTGTACCTACCATAAATGTAGATGTTCGAAGATCCACATTGCTGCAGTCATAACCTGTGGGTAGTCCGCTGTCCTCGGCCGGCCCGAATACCAAAGTATTAGGCTGGCGTCGGTCATGGGCGCTTAGATCTGACGTCAGAGCGTCCTGGTATTAAAGCGCATGACCGACGTCATATCCTCAGTCTTTTCTTGCCCCAGATGTCAGAAGGCCCTAAAAAGAAAGGCCACAGCCTAAAATAGAAAAAACCTCCAAAACCCATGTACAAACAATATCTACAACCCAAACCAAACAACCACTCCAACTACAGAGGGGAAGGAGGGAGGGTAAATTGGACTGCAGCAATGTGGATCTTCGAACATCTACATTTATGGTAGGTACAAAACTGTACTATGTTCTTCATCTCACATTGCTGCAGTCATAACCTGTGGGTAGAATCCCAAAGCAAAAGTAAAGGGAGGTTGGCAAAATCATAAAGCATTGGGAGCTGCTAATAAGCCCTGTAAGACTGCAGTGGCAAATCCAGCCCTAGATTTGGAATAAAGAGGGAGATGGTAATGTTTAGAAAAAGTGTGCACTGAACTCCAAGTAGCTGCTTCCAAAATATCTTTGGTAGGTACACCCCTCAAAAAAGCCGTAGAAGTGGCAGTAGCCCTAGTGGAATGAGGTCTGATTCCAGCCGGAATCTCCTTACCATGATGGGAATAACAAAAAGCAATACAATGGCCAATCCACTTAGAAATAGTTTGTTTAGAAACAGGTTTCCCCTGAGAGCTCAAAGCAAAAGAAACAAATAACTGTTGAGACTGTCTGAAACTTTTAGTCCTGCTCAAATAACGCAACTGCCTATGAATATCCAAAGTGTGCAAAATTTTCTCCCCTTTATTTTGGGGATCAGCATAAAAAGTAGGCAAATGAATAGATTGGTTCAAGGCCACATTTGAAACCACTTTAGGCATAAAAGTAGGGTTAGTACGCAGGGATACCCTATCCTTATGAAAAATCAGGAAGGGCTCAACTGCCATGAGAGCCTGTAATTCAGATACCCTTCTAGCAGACGTAATGGCCAACAAAAAAGCAGTCTTCCAAGACAAAAACTTTAACTCAGACGTAGCTGCAGGTTCAAAAGGAGGTAAAGTAAGTTTTTCCAACACAAAATTGAGATCCCAGGAAGGAGTAGGAGCTCTACGTGGGGGTCTTATGTTCTTTGCCCCTCTAAGGAATTGTTTAAGCAAAGGATGAGAGAATAACGGTGGGTCACAGTCATAGTGAGCAGAAATGGCTGCAGCATGAACTTTTACAGAGGAGAAAGACAAACCTTTGTCTAATAATTCTGTAAGATATTGAAGAGAAACACTCAAATTAGGCCTGGAAACATCAAAGCTCTTTGCTGTGCTCCAAATAAAAAATCTCCTCCATTTATCAGCATAAACTTTCCTTGTACTAGGCCTTCTGGCCTCCAAAATAACATTCAAAACTTGTTGAGGAAGCTTCGACCCTCCAGGTTCTAGAACAGAATATGCCAGGCTGTTAGATGCAGGGACTGAATCCTGACATTGAAGAAATGATTGCCCGCCTGAGACAAAAGGTGTGGAATTGAAGGCAAAGGCCAAGGAGGCTCCCATACTAAACTCCTCAGCAGAGGGTACCAGTGCTGTCGAGGCCAATCTGGAGCTATTAGAATCATGGAGGGCTTGTCTTGTCTGAGCTTCAAGAGCACCTTGGGAAGGAGAGGCAGAGGAGGAAAGGCATAGACGTGAAGATTGCTCCAACTGAATGATAGAGCATCCACTTTCCAAGCTGTGAGATGAAACATCTTCGTGCAAAACTTTGGCAACTGGAAATTTAGTGGAGAAGCGAACAGATCTATGTCTGGAGTCCCCCATATCACTGTCAACTGTCGAAATACATGAGGATCCAACTTCCACTAGTGGGGATCCACCAGCTGTCTGCTCAAAACATCTGCTAAGGAGTTCTGTGCTCCTGGCAGAAACCTTGCCTGAAGAGTGAGGTGCAAACTGAGAGCAGTCTCCCACAGAATCATAGCTTGTCTGCAAAGAGGGTACGAATGGGTTCCCCCTTGCTTGTTGATGTACCACATGGCAGTTGTGTTGTCTGTTTGAATCAACACTTGTCCCGGGTGAAGTAAATCCTTGAAAGCCATCAATGCAAATTGGACTGCTAACATCTCCTTCAAGTTGATATGTAAATGTTGAAGTCTGGCAGGCCACGTGTCTTGAACCCACTTTCCATTGAGGTGTGTTCCCCAAGCCTTGTCCGAGGCATCTGTCGTTAAGATCTGACTCGCCTCTGGTCGGGTCACAGAGAGTCCCTTGTTTAGGTGACATTCCTGAGCCCACCACAAAAATTCCTTTTGAATGCAAGGTATTATTTGAATGACAGTGTCCAGATCGTGGCAGTGTTGTGTCCATACATTTTTGAGATACCATTGTAGCTTCCTCATATGCAGTTTGGCATTGGGAAGCACCAGAATACAAGATGCCATGAACCCCAAGGCTTGAAGGACTGTCCTTGCAGTCAGCCTGGACCGTAGAGACAATTGCTGGAAGTAAAGTGTAAGGTTCCTTTGTTTGTCTGGGGTCAAAAAAGCCATCTGGGAAGCTGTATTCAGTCTCACACCCAGAAAGCACATTTCCTGAGAGGGTACTAGACTGGACTTTGTTTCGTTCACAGAATACCCTAGGCACCTTAACACTGCCATAACATACTGTAGATGGTGAAGAAGCTTGTTTTCGTCCTGAGCAAGAATCAGGCAATCGTCCAAATAAGGATAAATTTGTATTCCTCTTAACCTTAAGAAGTCTATCACCGGAGCCAGAACCTTTGTGAACACCCTGGGCGCAGTAGATAAGCCAAAGGGCAATGCAGAGAAAACGCAGGAATCTCCTGCAACTGGGCCTGATAGGAACATGAAGATAAGCCTCTTTGAGATCCAGAGTTACCATCCAGTGATCTTTGCCCAACAGAGGCAGAAGTTGTTGCAACGTCAACATTTTGAATTTTGGAATGTCCAGGTATGTGTTGAGGATAGATAAATCCAAAATTGGTCTCCAAGTGTTTCCTTTCTTTGGTACAAGAAACAGGCGAGAATAAAATCCTAGGCCCACTTCTGACATAGGGAGCTGCTGTATAGCCCCCATTTGAAGAAGTAAAGAAATCTGTTTGTGAGCCTCTACTCTTTGCTGAGGAGGAACGTCTGGCATGCCTTTGAAAGGAGGCAATGTGTGGAAATAAAACTTGTAGCCTCAGTTTATAATGTCTAATACCCATTTGTCCTGGGTGACTAAAAGCCAGTTTTGCTTGAAAAGTGCTAACTTTCCTCCCAAAGGAGCTGCCAGACAGGAGGGATCTGGCAACTGAAGATGCAGGTCATTGGGCCTGTTTACGAAAGGACTGGCCCCTGCCCTCACCTGTAGACTGTGCAGGGGAACTCCACGTTCTAGGCCTGAAAGAACCCTGAGCTCTGCCCCTACCACGTCTAGATCTGCCCCTAGACTGTAAATCAGAAGAAGGGTAAGCCCATCCCTTAGTAGGCCAATTCCTGCTAAACTTAGGGGGCTGCACCTGCAAAAAATCTTTAACAGTCTGCATAGACTTAGCCTTGTCTTCCATTTTCTTTAAGACAGACTCCACAGGAGGACCAAACAAAACTTCAGACTGTAAAGGAGCATCCAAAATTCTAGCTTTAACATGCTCTGACAAATTCTGATCCTTAAGCCAGGCGTGCCTGCGAATAACTGATCCAGTGGCAGCCACCCTGGAAGAAGCCTGTAAAGCATCGAAACCACACTGCAAAGAATGCTTACCCACCTGATCAGAGGCATGAACCAACTCCTGTAATTCCTTACACTCTATGCCCTCTGCCAAAGCATCCACCTTAGATTTTAATTGAGTAAGGAGAAAATTCTGGTACTTTAACATATGAAACTGGCAATTCAAAGCCCTCATTGCTAGAGTGGAAGAGGTGTACACTTTTTTACCCCACCTATCCAAAGCTCTAGAATCCTTATCCATAGGAACTGGATTCTTTACAACAGAAGCCCTGACACCCTTAGGTCCCTGACTAATAGTTTCTGGGTCAGCCCTTGGGCTCTTATACAAATATTTATGAGCCTCAGGCACTCTGTAATACCTATCTGGTTTAACTGGCGCAGGAGGCAAAGAGTCTGGATTAAGGGAAGCCTCAGAGAAAACATCCTGAACAACATCCAAAACAGGAGGTATAGCTAAGGGCCGATGTTGTGGTAAAACAAAAATTCCCTAAGCCTCTTTCGAATCAGAAATCCTGACCTTCCCATTTAAAATGCTCCCTCATAGAATGCAAGGTTTCTGAGAAAGAAAAATCCTCTGGAGGAGAAGCAGAAGGACTGGAATCCTCTGCGTCTGAATCTGAATAAGGAGGAAAATCCTGAGTGTCTTCAGCCGAAGACTCTGAGTAATCTGAAGCCTGTTCCAAACTTTCCACCTCTGGCTCTACCCTAGGCCTCTTATCTGGAGGGGGGCATAGAACCCCTGATTAGGGAAATTAAATCTTCTGCCATTTTAAGCATGTGTTTTTTAGGCACAGAGCCTGCAGAACCAGGACTGACACCTGAGGAAGGCAAACCAGGCCTGCCCTTAGAAGGTACCTTAGAGACTGAAGGAGAAGGCCTAACCACCTTAGGCAAAGAAGGAAGTACAGCAACCTGAGAGGCCCCCTCAGCCTGACCTGACTCCTGAGAGGCCACATCTTGCAAAATTAACGTCTCCCCCTGAGACTCAGCTGAAACCTCGGCTGGATCTACAGATTCCAGCGTAGTTTCTAAAGAACCGGCGTCCGGAACGGACGATTCATCCTGCTTGGACCTTAACGATTTTTCCTTGCGCTTCTTAGCAGTAGCAGGCGTCGGAGGATCCGACGGCATATTGTAATTACACCGCTTACCAAAGACAAGCCTAGCGCAATCTAACCTACGTTTAATGGTGCGCTTATTAAACCTAGCACAAAAGTGACACCCGACTACGTCGTGCTTAGGCCCCAAACAAGGAATACAGAGAGAGTGGTAATCCCTATGCGGTATCTGTTTCCCACAAGAAATACAATTATTCACTTTTTCTGACATCCGGAATTAACTGAGGCAAGAAAAAACAAAAATATTCCCTAACGGGGTACTTAGCCCAACTTGGTTTCGGTCTGAAACTCAAAATACGAAAATTTCAGAACGCCGAACGGCACTTGCAAACGCTGCTTCTGCTTCGGACCATGCGGCAAAAAAGACTGAGGATATGACGTCGGTCATGCGCTTTAATACCAGGACACTCTGACGTCAGATCTAAGCGCCCATGACCGACGCCAGCCTAATACTTTGGTATTCGGGCCGACCGAGGACAGCGGACTACCCACAGGTTATGACTGCAGCAATGTGAGATGAAGAACATCAAAGGAATTCACCAGCAAAATATATAGAAAACCTTATTTTGCCAATCAGTATTTACACAAAGATAGTTTGCATCCCCCACATATGAAAAAGGGTGTCATTAAAGGACAGATGATAAGACTTAGTAGACTTGCTTCCAACAATGACACATTTGACAAAGAAGTGTCTATTTTAAGACTACTATTTGAAAATAGGGGGTATGATTCAGATTGGGTAAGAAATATAGAAAGTGAAGTCAAGGGATTAAGAAGTAGTGTGGCCAAGCCAATTTTGTATTCAAAGGACATAATGGTTGGCACAGCAAGCCACAACAGACTGGTTGATCTGGGAAGAGAAGGAAATGAGTACAGAGTTTCATTTCCCATACCAATAGTCAGAGAAATGTGGTACATTAAAAATATAATAGAAAACAACGGGAGAATAATAATAGGCAACAAAGAGTTAGTGAACACATTAGGGATGGCACCAAGATTCACATACAAAAAAACAACTAACATTAAGTATATGTTAGAATCTGGAAGAGAGAAGGAAGTAAGTTCCAGTCGTTTGTGCACTAACAAAAAGGCACTTACAGCTGTAACACTTGTAAACAGTGTAGGTTTATTAGTAACTCATCTTCCGTAACAATTGGGTATTCTCGGGCAACATTTTGGGCCAAAAAATACCACAATTGCAATAGTGATTATGTAGTTTATGTAGTGACCTGTTCATCATGTAGAAATTATTATACTGGCAAAACCAAAAGAAGCCTTAAACGTAGGATATATGAGCACCAATTGGCAATAAAGAAGAAAGATAAGATGACTGCATTAGCTAGGCATGCGATGTTATGTAATGAATTCAAGAAGTTTGAATTTTTTATTTTAGATAATGTAGAGAAAGCATTATTTGCTGGTGACTTAAATAATGTATTAGACTGCAAATAAGCCTTTTGGCAATTGTTATTGGGTGCAGATAGAGCACCAGGTTTAAATGAAGTCATTAATTTAAAATGTTTTTTACTATATAGATAGAATATATTATATATTTATTTTAGAGTAAAAGCACATAGATTTATTTATTCATTTAGTAATAAGTAAAGTGTGTATTTTAATACATTAGTTTATTTAAAAAGCTACTTAATCATTGTTACACTAATTAGTTTAGTTACGTCATTTCCTGTTTAAGGTAATTATTTTAGATAAAAGGAAGGGATGGGTATTGTAACTTTGTTTCTGAAGATCATCACAATATTAAACAGTGATTGAAAGCGCTAATTACATTTGTCCGAGTTTGGTTCATTTGATGCACTTCTACAGCTGAGTGTTGAAAAGATTTAAAAATTGCCCCTGCCTTTTGGGCCTTTGTCCCACTTTTACTTATGGCTTTGTCCAGATTTCTTGCTCTAAGAAGTTGAGAGGTATGTAATTTTATGACCATAGTTATACTTCTTGCAAATACTTCCTTCTGTAGCTTCCAGAAAATAAACTGATGACAACAGCAACAGCAAGAACCACCATCAAATATTAATTAAGAAACAGCTTGCCAAGCCAATGACAGCAGCCCTCACTGCATTTGGGTGGTAGCACTAACATGCAGGCAAGGAGACTGTCAAAAAAGCAATTACTAGAAAGTGGAAATCAAAATCTAAACTAACTATATTAAAAGTAGGGAATATAGCGACAGAAATAAAACAACAAATTGGGATCTTTAGAAAAGGGCAGGAGCTAATTCCATAGAAAAAAATGGGAATTGTGGGAACAATACACACAGGGGAGGAATGAGGTTTAAAAGAAGGCAGGACTTAAATGAGCTTTGTAATGTTTAACTGAAAATGATTGTGTAAATTATAAGCGATGTATAATGTTGGCAACTGAGACTGTGTCAGTTTGGTTAAACTAGGATTGTGTTGGTCTGGTTTGTTTTCATTTATAAAAAGATACGATTATTAAACCATCACTCACGACATTAGCAAAGATGTTTCTGGTTAAAAAAAGGGGGCAGGAACTGAATCATTTATGTAATGTTGTTTAGGTTATATGATATATATATATATATATATATATATATATATACCAATATATGTGAAGTATAATGTTTGTTAATGTTAATTCAGTTTGATTACTTTTGCATAAATGTAAATTTGCCTGTGTCACAAGTGATAATTTAATAAAGGTGTTTAAAAAAACATGCAGGGTAAGGACATTGCAGATCCTCACAGTGACACATGGACATCACCATCAGTCTCCAATGGATGGCCTAACATACCTTTAGCAACCAACATTATTTTACCTTTTTTTTTTTAAACAAAAAAAAAATCTTTAATGAATTATAAGTTATAACATAGGCGATCATACATTTATATAAATGAAAACAAACCATACTAGCATATTTTCAGTTGCAAACACTACACATCACATATAATCTTCCATACGGTCATTGTCAAATCGAACATTACATAGCTCATTCAATTCCTTCCTTCCCTTAAACCTTATTCCTCCCTAAAACATTATTCTGCATGTACTGTTCCCACAATCCCCATTTTTCTATGTAATTTGCTCCTACTCTTTTCTAAAGATCCTACTTCCAGTTATTTATCTCTGTTGCTATATTCATTACTTCTAGTACAGTTGGCTTAAACATTGATTTCTATTCTCTAGAAATTGCTTCTTTTGGCAGTCACCAGAATTAAACTCAGCAAGGCCTTACTATGTCTAGGGAATTCAGATCTTGTATTACAACCCAAAATATAATTTCCTAGTTACACCAATCTGCTAGCCCAGTATTTCTGAGTAGTCTGCAGGAAATTTTTAATGTCTGCCATCTCGTTACACTCTCAGAAAAATGTTTCCAATTACCTTTTTCTTCCCCATCACATTTCCAACATTTGCAATCCACCTGAGGAAAAATTCTTTGGAGTCTGCTTGTGGTATAAAAGTATCTATGCAAACACTTCCTGGCAAAAATCCTAATTATCTTCTAGACTTTATTGCACATTTGGGAGCCATACATATATCCTCCAACTGTTTATTTGTGAATTGCTTATCTCAATCCTTTCTAACTTCCTCAGACTGATTCCTATAGTTATCATGCAATATTTTATATACCCTATTAATTAATCTTTTTTTAATGTCAGCTTCTGTGCTAGATTAAACCAAAAACTAAACCAACGCTAGTCTTCACTTAGAATTCCCTTAGTCCTTTCTCTTTGCCTATACTCATATAAATCCTTGATAGGTAAGGTAGTCTCTAGCCTGCAGTCCAAATGTATTCTTGAAGTTTTCCCATTCTATTACCTTTCTAATTACTTACTCCTAGTACCTTGGTTTCTCTGCTAAATGTCTTCAGTAAATTCTAACCCCTGTTTGCCTATTCTCTGTACCCTGAATTGCAGTTGTCCCAATTGGCAGAATATCCTTTTTACATTCCTGTTTTGGGTTAGTTCTTAGAACACTTTCTGCTGTTTTATGAATATTATATTCTGGATGGCTATTGTTATTCTCATTAAGGATCTGCATCCAAAATCCCAGTCTCTCATTTCTTGAGCTTCCCCACTTCTTCATCATCCCTTTCCACTTTGAATTATAGCTTTCTGCTTGTGTTATGTATAAGTGTCTTAACTGTGTAGCTCTGAAACAGCCCTTCAAATCAGGTAATCCCAAATCACCTTGTTCTATTGGAAGGATCAACTTATCCCACCTGACTCTTGCTTTCTTCGGCAAACCTTTCAACTCTATTACTTGCTATCCACAACTTATCCTCTGGTTGATAAAACTATGCCTGAACTGTGTATAAAACTCAAGTAACTAAAAACTTTTCACTGCTTGTATCTTGCTATCCATAAAACAGAGCTTCCAGTTTCTCAGTTTTGGTATTATCCTTTGTTTAGTCTCTTCCCACATATCATTAGCTGCCATAACAGAATCCTTTTAAACCCATACTCCTAAGTATAATTTTATCTGTCCCCATAAATATGGGTATTGCTGAACGAAGTCACGTGTGGACATATAGTTTAGTTTAGCAATTGCCTTTGTTTTATCTTCAATAATTTTGTATCCCTAGTTTGGTTTGGTTTGATTTTGATATTTTATGAGAGTCTGGTCTGATACGAGGTGTAGCTGCAGTAACTGAAAAAGGTGAGGAATCATGCCCAGGTGATTTACTACTTTTGAGTTTAATTATCACCCTTTTTTTCTGTATAGCTGTCAATGCAACATCTAATGTATCCAATTTTAAAGTAATTCTGCTTCATCTAAAAGTAGTTAGATTTCAAAATTCTGATAATTATCTTGATTACAGAGTTTATTACAGCATGTTAATGGATTTAGTACAGAGAATATACATTTATATGTACAAATCAGCCTTTTTATGATGGGTCTGACTGCTAATTTATTCTAATGAGCATTTTCCACGGAAGACAGAGTTACAGTATCTATCTGATTTACTAATATCAGCTGAGAATAGCAATGTATACAGGCAATATACTCCCTTTTTTACTTTGCCTGTTCAATCACAGGTATTTTGAAAAAGTTAGGTTTTAGAGTTTTAGCAAGACATCACAAATATTTAGCTGCTACTTAAGCTGCCTTTACTTTTGTTCCTGGAATTTTAGATCCAATTTTATAAATGTACTAATTGTTTCTATTGTACATATATTAAATATTATCCACCTATTCTGAAATACAGAATATTCTTTTTTTATATCAAATAGGTTTATTCAATATTGAATAAGAAGTCTAAGTGAAACGTTCTAACAGTAATTTTGGACTGAATCCCAAAACAAGTCCTCTCTGTCCTACCTCAGTTGAGAACTGATGACTAATCTAATCCCTTGACTGATTTCTGTACTGTATATGTGAGGCAGACATGTTGCTTCAAATTCACATAAATATACCACCTATGGCAAAATAATCATTTTTTAGATTTAAATTAGTGGATCTTTTTAATTTTGGATTTTTAAATGTCCAACAACCAACTAAATAATACTTGGAAATAAACTGAAGTAATTTCTGTGACTGTAAGTTATAAGTCATTTTTCATGTCAATAACTATGCTGAAATCATCCATTACAATAAGATTTTGATGCAAAACCACAGTTAGCCTCTAAATTTGTTCAAAAATCATACCTACAAATGGTGAATGTCCAGTCAGAACGGTATAATGTTCCACTGCAGCTTAACTGGTATAGTTCTCACCTTCTTGGCCTCCCTGACATGATACTTTAGTATTTTAAAAGGTAATCATTTGGAGTGATTAGACCTGCTAGACAGAGTCCAGAAACAGAGAGACTGAATGGCCGACAAAACAGACTTACATACATTAAGTCTGATTTCCCAGAATATTCCCTTTTCACCGCAGTATGGCGATCTGAGATTTACTATACATAAGTGTGAGGGTGTTGGGGGGCTTAACCCAATGCAAAAAAAAAAAGTTTAAAAGGATAAAGCAATGTACAAGAGTCACTTTTTTTTCTGGTGTGTCAGCACTCTGCATTTCGAGTGCTGACATTTCAATAGAGAGCCATTTCAAAAACTACACCTTTAGTTTTTCTAATTTAGAGATCTAACTTTTAAGTTCTGTAATTTTAGGTCTTAATTACTACACTGGTATTTAGACAGCATAAAAATTACTATTAGAGAGAGTCTATTAAAATATAAGCATGATGTGAGACATTTCCTAATAATGAGGAAAACATTAACATTTCTTCACATGAAATGAAGTACAACTTAATACATGTCATTAAAGTCATTCCCAAGTTATGTAGTACATACAACTGCACAATTTATTTATTTTATTTATTTAACATTTGTTTACCGAGAAAGTCAGACTTGGAACAAAGCCAATTTTCAGCAAAAGCCCAGGGAGAAACACTCCAATTGAATGTCTTTGTAACATGGAAGGAAACCAGTGCACCCAGAGGAAACCCACACGAATGGAGAGAGGACATGCAAACTCCACACAAAAGGCACCCCAGCCAAGAGTCAAACTAGAAAACCTCTTGCTGTGAGGCGACAACGCTGCCGCTCCACCACTGCGCCATCCAAACAAACAAATTTTTAGTGTTACTTAAAAGCAAATAAAGTGAAATATAACATAGATGATTATGTTAGTATAAGCAGTGTTAGTGCATATGTAGGCATTATGTTATGCAAATCTGTTAATCACAGCAGGTAACAGCTCAAATTACCCTTAGCACTTTGACAGCTAGAGAAGTTAGGTATGAAGGGGGATGGGAGATGAGTCAAATTAGTACAATTTAGGCTTTACAAAAGACTGCTATTTAGCCAGTCTAAAAAGAAAGCAGCAGTAAAAAGTACTTTGAAAGTCTGCTCTGTGGCAGTTGCACTATTTGGGTTTTAAGTAGTCATTGAACGGCAAATGCTACTTAAAACTAACTGACTGAAAGACAGCAGTGTATGTATGTAAAATCAGTGCTGTGATAGGAGCTTTAGGAAGAAAGAGGCCTGCGTGTTATAATTTTTTACAGACAAGTACTGCATTGTAGAATACATAGAGGCAGACTAAACAATCAGAATTACTTCAAGATGCCAGACACCATGTTGTCAGACTCAGAAATTGCATATAAAATATTTAAAAAACTGTAAATAGTCCCAGAGTGGTGTTAAAATGTAGGAAATACCAAACAACGATGAAATAAACTGAGGTTTCTTTTCTGGGGATAAACTCTTGGCTAGGCTTTTAAGGGCCCCAGGGCCATTAGCCTAGTAACCTCCTATGATCCTATATTTCATTAGAGAAGCTCTAATGTGTTTTACTGATTTGGGCTACTGAAAGTCCCAAACAAATGGAGCATGTTTAAGGTTCGCAAAGAATGCCATCTGGAAGCTATTAGAATGTCTAAAAGGTTCAGGCTCTAGAACACACTTGATGTTTGTCAATGTACAGTGAGTTGGCCGACAGGTACCAGCAGGTGAAACGCTACTGCATGAATATTATATAAACAAAACAATTTCATTGCTAGTACATTAATAAACCTACAGGGGCTATACACACACAGCACACATTAATATTAGTAATTTACAATGAAGTTGGCATATAGTTGCACTGTATTATCACATCTACACCACCATAAAAAATTATCAAAATGAGGAGATGTTTGAGAAGCTGAAAGGTTGTGATGATGATGGTCCACCTAGCAAATCCATTCATGTATACGTCTCAAAAAGTGAGAACAAATGCCCTACTTAACATTCACTGCACAGATAAGAGATTCTAACAAAAATAATCTGGCTGCACAGTTTAGTGAACCAGAAATGATTAAGCCTAAAGATGTAGGTACAAGTGCTACTTCTAAAAGGAACAAAAAGAGATGATGTCTTCAGAGTCCATAACAGAGGAAAATGTGATGCTGGAAGGACAAAAGATGGTATCAAGACCAGTCAAAAGCAAGACCCAAATGCAATTAATGGCATGCAGTGGTGCAGAAGTCCCCTCAGCTCCTGAGGTATACAGCCATACAGAAATGACTAAAACCAATCAATCACAAGGTAAGAAACAAAACGGCTAGAAAATGCATCAGGGGAACAAGGATGAAAAAGGAGAAAAAGAGCTACCCTGCAAAAGCAAACATTTTATTTGCTAGCAGGTATGAAAAATGTGTGAATGCTAATACAGAAATGCACTTTTTGCTTTAATCAAAGTCGTGGGCCTGAGGAAGGTCAACACACACACAAAAAAAATCACTACAACCAGTGAGACGCATCAGAAGATGAGCGAGAAAAAACATCAGGTGAAAAAAAGATATGTTGTGTCAAGGTAAACATGATTTTTTTAACCAAATATGAAGAATGCAAGAACACAGAATTTACAGCTATTCCTTACTTCCTTTCACTTTTATTAGAATAAGGACCTGAAATGGATCACATTTTAAATGCTGGTACTGACAATAGAAAATGCTTACAAACAGAATGTCTAAATATGTTGCTGTTTTAAAACTATAGACAACAGATGGGATTTATAAGCATGGTCTTCTACATTTAAGCAAATGCATACTAAACCCCTTACATAATTCAGAAAAGACTCCCAACTACAGAGTGGACTTCTGCTATAGTGTAACTGGAACTGCCCAGGAACTGAATATCTATGCAAGTGATTCCCTCCCCCCATCCACAATTCATGTAACAACACAGTCTACCAGTTGTTCCTACCAAATGTACATAAGCAGAACTGGGTAACATATGGAACACCTCCTTTAAACAAACAACTGACTTCACTTAAACTGATCTATTGCTCCAAAGCAGTAATATCAGCTAAAATGAAGGAGGAATAAAATGAGAAGTTATGTACCTACCATAACGTTCCATGTTAGTTGTCTTCTTCTCGCCTTCTTTCTTGCTGGATGGGTTCGGAGCCGAACCTCGGCTCTGACTCGGCCTAATACTAAAGCTCGAGAGCTATTTTTACTAGCTCGAGGCTATGCTATGTCCCATAATGCTAGGCGTCATATACCCAGATCTCGTTTGATAGCAACACTATGGACATATATGTCCCACCACAACAGAGAATAATCCACCTAATCATAGATACAAAAATAAAGATATGTATATATATATATATATATATATATATATATATATATATATATATATATATAAACCCCTCTAGAAGAGCTAGCAAAAAGGAAGGAGCAAGGGAGCTAGCTGGGGATAAAGATATATATATATATATATATATATATATATATATATATATATATATATATATATATATATATATAAACCCCTCTAGAAGAGCTAGCAAAAAGGAAGGAGCAAGGGAGCTAGCTGGGGATATAACTGAAGTAGCAATAACTCTCACACGGTACTCTAGATCTTCCCAGGCTAGGGGGATGGAGGGTGGGACGCAAGAAAGAAGGCGAGAAGACGACAACTAACATGGAACGTTATGGTAGGTACACAACTTCTCAATGTTAAGTTGTCAATCTCGCCTTCATTCTTGCTGGATGGGACAGCGTCCCTAGCACCTAAGTCCTGGGTGGCTCAATGGAACAAACTCTTGAATACAGTGGAACCAAAATCAGCTCGACTTCTGGAGGCCATATCGAGCTTGCAATGAGAAATGAAGGTATGAGGAGAGGCCCAAGTGGCCGCTGCGCAAATGGAATCCATCGGCAATCTTGCCTGAAAGGCTATTGAAGAAGCTAAAGCTCTGGTTGAGTGGGCTCTAGGCTTATTAGGAAGTTCCCTGTTCCTCATTTGATAGACCAACATGATAAGACAGGACAACCACCTGGACAAGGTTACCTTAGAGACCGGTTGGCCTTGTTTCCCTTCCGTATAAGACAGGAAGAGATGGTTTGATTTTCTCATCTGCTTAGTTCTGTCCAGGTAGAAGCGTAACTGACGATTAACGTCCAAACAATGTAACTTTCGTTCAGCTCTATTGGTGTAATTTGGGAAGAAGACTGGAAGATCTATGGTCTGATTCAGATTTTTCTCTGAGATTATTTTGGGTAAAAAAGATGGATTAGTCCTAAGTGACGCTCTGTCTTTGTGAAAAACAAGATAAGGAGGGCGAACGCAAAGGGCTTGAAGTTCCGAGACCCGTCTTGCTGAGGTGATGGCTACTAAGAAGAGTGTTTTCCACGAGAGCAACTTCAACGAACAAGAAGCTGCCGGCTCAAAGGGAGGAAGAATTAAAGAAGACAGTACCAAATTTAAGTCCCATGGTGGGGGAGGGTCCTTAACCGGGGGCCTAAGTAAAAGGGTTCCTTTTAAAAAGGCTTTGCAAAGTTTGTGGGACATGATGCTGGTCTCTGACAAGCCAACATGGAAATTTGCAATAGCTGCCAATTGAACTCTGATGGTAGCTGAGGAGGAGCCCAATCAAAAGAGCTCTGCTAGAAACTCTAGAACTGTCTGGACAGGAGCAGTAAAGGGGTCCACGTGTTTTTCCCTTGCCCAGGCAGAGAAACGCTTCCATTTGCTAGCATAAGCCTTTCTGGTAGTAGACTTGCGAGAAGCGAGGATGATATCGCGAACTGGTTGAGAGATAAGGGGAAGCCTGGCTAGGGTTGGAAGTGGAGCAACCAAGCTGTGAGGTTGAGAGATCGAAGGGATTGATGCAGCCCACCCGATTGATGGGTCAGAAGATCTGGCACTGGGTCCAGATGCCAGGGCCGCTCCAGTAGATGGCATTGCAGGAACGGAAACCAAATTTGTCGAGGCCAGTAAGGGGCAATGAGGATCATCCTGGCTCTCAAGGCAGTCGCTTTCTGGATTAAATGAGTAATCAAGGGAAAGGGGGGAATGCATACAGAAGACCCTGGGGCCAATCGTGAACTAGAGCGTCTCTGGGGGGTAGACCTGGGAGAGGGAAGAGGGAGAAGAAGTCTGGGCACTTGCTGTTTAGAGGTGTTGCAAAAAGGTCGCAGCAAGGCTGACCCCACCTTCTGAAAATTTTTTCCGCTACTTTCTGGTTGAGAGACCACTCGTGAGGCATGAGAATGGCTCTGCTCAGTCTGTCCGCTATGCCGTTGGACTTCCCGGGAATATGCGTTGCTACCAGAAACCGTTGAGAAGAGTTCGCCCATTGCCAAAGTCTGAGTGTTTCTCGACATAGGGGGTAGGATCTGGTTCCGCCCTGCTTGTTGATGTACCACACTACAGACATATTGTCTGTTTGAATTGCAATAGTCCCAGTGGGTAGAGAGTCCTGAAGGGCCTGCAACGCTAAAAGTACCGCTCTCATTTCCAAGACATTTATGTGCAAGTGGCATTCGAAGGGTTGCCATGTGCCCTGGACTGTCCTGCCCCGAAAATGCCCCCCCCTCCAACCGATCAGGGAGGCATCCATTGTCACAGTGGCAACAGGAGGAGGAAAGAAAACAGGTCTGCCCTGGAGGACCTGAGGGGAGACCGTCCACCAAGAAAGGTGTCTTTTGCATGACCGAGTGATTAGAATGGTGTGTGACATGGGGAGCTGCTGAAAGGACCACTGGGAAAACAGCATCCACTGCAGGATCTGCATATGAAACCGCGCTAGAGGGAGTAAAGTGATTTTTGCTGCCATTAGACCAAGTGTTTTTAGTACAAATCTGGCTTGGACTCTACTCTCCTGTAATAGGATCTGAACATGGTTGCGAATGTCTGAAACTCTTTGTGTAGGTAGTTTTGCTGAGAGCTCCACTGTGTTTAAAACGGCACCTATGAAGGTAATAGACTGACAAGGCGACAATGCAAACTTTTCGAAATTTAGAGAGATACCTAGCGCGTTGCATGTTTGTACAGCGTAATCTCTGGATTGGAGTAGTTGGTGCCTGGTGGTGGCAGTAAGGAGCCAGTCGTCTAAATATGGAAACACCTGGAATCCTTGTCATCTCAGGTGAGCGGCAACCACTGCCATGCATTTGGTAAACACCCTGGGGGCTGTGGTGAGGCCAAAGGGCAGGGCTCTGAATTGGTAGTGACTGGCTCCCAGCCGGAAGCGGAGAAACCTTCTGGAGCGCCTGTTCATCTTGATATGGTAGTACGCATCCTGAAGGTCTATAGAGCACATCCAATTGTCCTGACCCAGAAAGGGTAGAATGGACTGTAGCGTGACCATCCGGAACTTCGTTCTTTGAATCGACTTGTTCAGCCTGCTGAGATCCAAAATAGGTCTCCAGTCCCCTGTCTTTTTTGGTACCAAAAAGAACTTGGAGTAGATTCCGGATCCTTGTTGGTCTGCTGGGACTGGCTGGATGGCCCTTTTTCTTAGCAGCTTTGAAATTTCTAGTGCTGCTAGATCCCTCAGACCGGGTGGAATGTCTGGAAGGGGCCCTTTTGGCTGTTGTGGGTTGTGAATAAAGGGAATTTTGTAACCCTCGGATATAATCGACTCTACCCATTTGTCTTGTGTGAGGGAATGCCAGGCTTCTGGGTACAGTGATAGTCTTCCCCCTGACAGTCGGGCAGCTCCTCAGGGGTGCTGGAAGGGTTGGTCAGAGAAAGATTCTCTGCTACCCTGATTCTGCGGACCCCCCCTGCCCCTTGGGCGGCGTCTATTATTGTTCCCTCCTCTGCCTCTGGAGGGAAGCTCACCACGTGCGTCAGGCAGTACTCCCTGAGGTTTGCAGAACCATATTTTCCCACCTTTCTGACCCTTAGGGTATGGTCTAGAAGGGGTAGAAAAACAGACTCCTACGGCAGAGAGAGTCTTGCCTTCCTGCTCGCACCTGGTCAATGTATCCTTCACTTGAGGTCCAAACAAGGCAAAAAAGTCAAAGGGGGTGTTAGTGAAGGATGCCTTGAAGGGGTCGGCAAAGTTGCAAAGCTGCATCCAGGAATGTCTCCTTAGAGCAATGCCCATGCCTGCAGCCCTACTCGCTCCATCGGCGGCATAGGAAATGAGCCGCATGAAGGAGTTTACAATAAAGTTCAGGGTCCCTAGCTGGGAGTTGATGTTTTCCTGAGACACCGCAGCTGATGGGTCCTGTAAGGTATCACCTAGTTCTTTGAGAAGGTCTCTCTGATGACGGGTGAAATGGCACAAATAATTCAGTGAACGCATGGCAAAGGTCGCTGAAGAAAACATCCGCTTGCCATACCTATCCATAGTCCTAGATTCCTTATTAGGAGGATGGACAGGAACTGAAGGGTCAGCCAACTCCTTCTTAGTGGCCGCCGCCACCACCATGGCATCAACGGGGATGCCCTTAGTGAGAAACTGCTTGTCCGAAGGGGCTGTAATAAATTTTGTGGGCCTCCGGGGAGTTGGTTCCATAGTATCCGGAGCCGTCCACACCTTCCAAGCCACCACCTCCATGAGTGGGTCGAAAGGCGGGGGACACCCAGGAGGTGGAAGGGCGAGAACCGAACGCGTCCAGGTACACCGACTCGTCCTCTGAAGGGTTGAAGGCAGACCAGTTCCCCCTCTGGTTAAGGATCTCTAGGATGTCAGAAAATGAGACATCCTCAGAGGGGGACCTTGGGGACCCTTCTGAATCATCCAGGTCGGTGTCAGATGTCACTGACTCCGGGGAGTCCAAATGCTTCCTCTTGCATGTCCTCTTCAGAGGGGGCTCACCCGCAGGATCAGGGGAGGCCTCAGAAGAGGGAGGATACGCCCAATGGGGCGACCTGGAGCGTTGGTTCTCCACGCTTGGGTTCGGGAGGGTAGGCAGAGGCCGACGCAGGCACCATGGAGGGAGGAGCCGATAGGGCCGACCGTGGTGCCGGTATAGGAGCCCGCACGCTCCTCATAACCTCAAAGGTGCCCCTATCAGGCAGAGAAGAGGGACCCAGCTCCAAAGAGATGAGAGCTCCTCCCGGCACCGAGAGGGACGGCTCCGAGGCTGATGTCTGGGCCGAACTCACCTGCGCCGATGCTCCGAGAGGGAGAACGGGGTTGGACAAGGGTCCGATGCCACTCGCCCCCTCGGAGCCGACGAGGGAGTCCTGGCGCCTGGATCCCTCCAAGGACGGAGCCAATGAAGGGATCGGAGCTGACGAAGGAACCGATAAGGATGGAATCGGTTCCGACGCCCCCACAGTACCAACCCCGACGGCCTCCGGCTCCGAGCTCGAAGGAATAGTTGGAGGAGGAACTTGTTGAGACGGGCTATGCAATAACAGGGCGAGCGCCTACGACTTCAAAAGCCTACGGACTACCCTCTCGAGGTCGTCGTCCGAAAGCCTGGAAGATCTAGAGGAGTGAGACCTATGGCTCCGCTCCGACAGCAAAGGGGACTTCGGAGCCGACCTGACCGACTCCAATGAAGGAGATCGGGAACGCTTTCGGCTTGGAGATGGCTCCGACACCAAGGTCGGAGCTGACTGCGGCCTCGATGCATCAGTTCCAGCCGGAACCGACGAGACAGAAGAAGGTCCGCTCGGCGCCGGCTCTGGACATGAAGCAGACAGTTTGGCGGGCTTAGAAGGTTTTCCTGACAGAGGCTTGGTAGGAGAAACTTCGGGCTTTAATAAGCCCCTTAAGATGAGCTTATTTCTGCATTCCTGCAGGACTCTTGGGCTAAAAGCATGACAGATGGAACAAGAGTCCTGCAGGTGCAGAGGGCCCAAACAATACACACAAGAAGTGTGACCGTCTGTCAGAGACATCTTCTGACAGCACGAGTCACACTTCCTGAATCCCGATATCTTGGTATCCTTAGACATGATACCACAAGGACGGGACAACAAGGTCTAGACAAGTCTACCAGACGCAACAAACACACACACTTAAAAAGACACTCTGAAAGTTAGTACAATAAAACAAAACAAAATTCCACACACACACACACACTACTGAAATGGAACCTGTACAAAACTACTAAAAGGGGGGTAAAGGCCTAACCACCTTAAGGGTGGAAAAGTAAGGAAAAACTATTAATAAGGGGAGGGAAGACTAGTCGAGAGACTACTAACACTACTAGAAGGGATCTAAGGGAAAAAATCTATCAAAAAACTAACTATAAATGTAAAAAATCTTAAATACGACCTGGTGCCGGTGAAAACGCAACCTCGTAGCTGAAGCGGCAAACGAGATCTGGGTATATGACGCCTAGCATTATGGGACATAGCATAGCCTCGAGCCGGTAAAAATAGCTCTCGAGCTTTAGTATTAGGCCGAGTTCGAGCCGAGGTTCGGCTCCGAACCCTTCCAGCAAAAATGAAGGCGAGATTGACAACTTAACATATAAAGTTACACTTTGATTAGTAGCGTAATACTTACAGATGAAACAAAACTCTGGAGGAAACAAAACTCTGGACCACTCAAATGTGCTAACATAACTGCACAAACTAACTCACACAAAATGCTTATCCTCCAAAGCTCCTAAGATAATGTTGGAACCTCTGCAGCCACAGCCAGAGATCTCCTGTTTTTCATGCACCTCTCCTGCCCATCACTGCTGGAAAAGCGGACATTACCTACAGCCATTACTGCGGTGGTGGTGCTGCGGTAGCGTTGTCGCCTCACAGTAAGACGTTGTCCCATTCAATTCTCAGCTAGAGCGTCTTCTGTGTGGAGGCATACATGAATGGGGCGTACCTTCGTTGAAGGTTGTGCGTCAGGGCTGGTAACCCGGTACGTAAAAATCCACTACCAAATATTAGCGGACCGGAGTTCCACTGTGGTGACCCCTAACTGGGAAAAGCCGAAAGACACAAACAAGCAAACCTACAGCCATTTCAAAACAACTCACACCGCATGCACACACACACACAAACCCACAATACTAGTAACTAAAGAGTGCCCTATAGCATTGCACCCTATGACTTACAAATAAGTGCATTACCATCACTGTGAGGTCCCATGATGCATTTCAAACAACACACACACAACTGCTTATTGGCAGACAAATATCTGCCTCACAGCACTAAGGAACCGAAATCTGGTTTCCTCCAACATTTACCTCTGGATGGACACTCTAGAGAGCTGCAGAACATAAAAAGATCAGAGGATACCCTAAGAATGGGTGGAAATAGCAGCTGTAATAAATGGAAAATGTGAAGTATACAGTGATGCCCTACAAAAACAAATCAGACACAAGCAAGGTGCACATTCAAGGAAAATAATCATCAGTGGCATAGCTCACACTAGTGCATGTAGTGCATTAATGTGTACTAAAAATGTGCACTAGTCACTATACATGATTCGGTACAGTACACTGACAAAATGTCATTAGCAGGATCCAGCTTACGTTGTGCTACTGACATGACCATGTGTAAAACATAGAGCACACTACTGTTTTAAGTTAATGTGAACTATGTTTTGAATATGGAGGAATGCTGTTAAGAAACATGAGACAGGCAGAAAGTCAGAAATGCATAGGTAAATGAAATGCTGCAACGGCAAAAGGCAGCATGCTATTATCACAACATAGTCCTCATCAAACTGCATTGGTTCCACACATTGCAAAACTTAGCATGATGTGTATTGTAAACATATACTGTATCACATTACTTGTGCTGCACTACCTGCTGTGACACAGAGTTGAACAATGTGAAATTATTTCTCTCTCTCAGATGCAAGACAGATGACTTTAGTCAGAAAAATCATACATGTCCTTGAAGATTTGAAACCTATTCAGTTACATATAAAATGTTTCTGAAGCTGTAACTCTAAGGCAGGTTTTTTGTCATTTATCTGAGCAGTAGATGAAACAAGGGGGTTACATATAGCAAATGAGACTGTAAAAACTATGCGTTAAGTGACATAAAGAGAACAAACAGTTACCAGTGGTTAATTACACACATTTGAATACAAAGATGTAAGCTTACTAAACAAAATCTGGCTCTGTGGCATACAGAACCTACTCCCTCACTGCAACCCAAAAAAATAGATTTTAATTTGCACCTCAGGCTCTGGAATAACCGGGCAGGGGAAGGTAGGAGTGAACAACAAATTTTTACTTGTCTACTCTTGGGGGGGGGGGGCAGGTTTGAAGCATGCAAGCAGAGGGCTTTAGACAAAACAATTACAGCTACAAATGTGTGCTTTGGTTTACTAAGCCAGTGATGTCTATCCTGATTAGCATGTGGCTGGGAGCATCATATGCATCTGTACAGCACAGTAGGTCCTTGAAGTGACGTGGATACCCACATCAGCCACCAGGGGGCAGAGTTATGGATTAACAAAGAATGCTGTGTAAATGATGGCTTCTGCATGCCTCTCTCCCTCTCTATCTTTCTCTATGGAGAATGAATGGGTTCATTCATCACTGACAGCCAGTGGTCATCACATAGCGAGGGGCGCCGACATTTAACAAAAGAGGCAGAATATCTGGTCAATAAAGGGTTGTACAAATGAGGAATCACAGCTTGCTTGCTACTAGGTATTTGTAAACAAACATGAATCAGCATTTGTTTTTTCTTCAGTCATGAGGAATATAAGTACTGGGCATATCCAAATACTAAAAATCTGCTCATAAGCCACTAGTCATGAGAGTCTGACACATGCCTTTGTGATATGCAAGCTGCCTTTAACTGATTGCTGCTACAGTGCTTACCTCTGAAGGCATGTGGCTCATAGGAAGTTACTAGGCTATTGGTGCTATGGCCCTTATAAGCCTAGCCAAGAGTTTAGCCCATGTTTAGACAAATCAGCACCTGATGCCCTGTGCAGAATGGACATTGATGGAATCCCAGGGATGTATTTTCTATTTCCCATCCAGTTATCCAGGTTGTGCTTAAAAAGGGGTAGTCTGACTGATGTGGAGAGGGAGTCTATTCCACAGGTGGTGGAGTCTCTGGGATATAAATTTGTCCCACCAAGTCCTACTGATGTCACAGACCAGGTTGAGGCCGTGTGTGTGGGTTACTCAAGTGGAGCTTGACTTGCGGACATGCAGCAGTCCCATCAAGGTGGGGTCCGAGATCACCTTGTATGCCAGACAAAGGTCACCTCTGAGGAGTCTGTATGAAACTGAGTAGAGGGATAGAGCTTTTAGCCTATCTGCGTAGGGTGGATTTTTGAGGCTCTGGATTCTCCTGGTGAGGAACCTCTGTGGTTTCTCCAGCTGCTGCATGTGCTTTGCAAGGTACATGCCAAATGGGGTGTTGTGCTCAATAATGATCCTTATAAGGGAAGAATACAGGGATATTATGACCTCCTTGTCCCTGGACGAGATGCCCTTACTTATGAGGTAGATCATGTAGAAAGCTTTCCCTACAATGGAAGCAACATGGTAGTCAAAAGTCAGGTTGCAATCAATCTGGATGCCCAAATCCCTCACGAATGATTGCGTGTTTAGGACATTGTTATTAATGTGATAATTTGTGGAGACATCACTCTTCCCAAAGGGGATGATGATGCATTTTTTTGAATTCAGCTTGAGACCATGTTTCTAGCACCAGTCATTTGTTTGGGTGAGACCCTCTTGGAAAATGTCCACGTCACTAGAGGAATTGGACAGTACCCAACTTGCAGTCATCTGCAAACTTGGTCAGCCATAGCCCACTGGTTTTGTCCTGCAGTTCAGAAAAGTATATCCCAAATAACAAAGGCCCCAAGACCGAACCCTGGGGTACGTCACTTGATACGGGTCTACTGCTTGAGCAGTCTTCCCCTATTTTGACTAGGTGGGTTCCATCAGTGAGATAACCAGCTACCCATCTGGTAACATATGGATTGATGCCTAGTTGAGAGAGCTTATCTATTATGCCTGAGTAGGGAATAGTGTCGAAGGCTTTGGCCAGGTCAAGGTAGGCGGTGTGCACGGTCTTCCCCTCATCCATAGTTTTGGTGACGGTCTCAAAACAGTTGACCAAATTTAACAGACATGATCTCCCCTTGATGAAGCCAAACTGTGTGGGCTCGAGTGTTTGGAGGTTGCCAATGTCCTTGTTAATGAGGTCCATGATATTCTGTTCCATGGCCTTGCAGATCAGGCTAGTTAGGCTGATGGGTCTATAATTTCCCAGATCGGTGGGCGCTCCACCTTTGTATTAAGGTATGACAGTTGCTGTCCTCCACTCAGCTGGGATGAAGCCGGTACTCAGGTTTTGGCTGAACAGGGCACCTAATGGTGCTGCAAGTTCCTGTCCGAGTATATATAGAATGCAGCCTGGGAGGTTATCGGATTCCATGGAGGCTGTATTTTTTGCCTTTGAGAGAGCAATGATGACCTGATCCCTAGATATAAGAGGAAGGGGACAGGTACTAGGAATGTCCTGGTTTACTGATGGGGGGGACAGAGGGGTGAAATTTTCACTGAATTTGTCAGCCAGCAAGTTTGCTGTATCTACAGCATTTGTATATGTGGTGTCCTTGACCACCAGTTCTGAACAGATCTGGGTGTTATCTTTGAGATTATATGGACATATGTGAAGAAGGCCTTATGATTGTCTCTAGCAGATGTGGCCAATTTGGACCTGAAGTTTGCTTTGGAGGATTTCACTAGTGCTCTTATTTGCTTGCTTAGGCTAAGGAGAGATTGCTTCCAATTGGGCACCTGCTTCTTCTTGGTCCTGGACAGCAATTTCTTTTCTTTTGTTATGCATTTTAATTATTGCAGATGTCCACCAGAAAGGTGTACTCTTCCTTGTGGAGGATGATTTAGTCCTGTCAGGTATTCCCGATTCAATTCCATGCATTTATATAAATGTTCGCATTGTAATTTGGTATAGTTTTGGATACTGGTGCCAGTTCCTAGAGAGAGGGAGGGGGCTGTGAAGCTGTTTATTACCATCCCCCAGGAGGCTGTAATCAGCTTTGGAGAAGTTTGTTTGACCTTAGCTGGGGGGGGGGGGGGGGGTCGGGGGAGATGGTGACTTTGAATGTGACTGCTTTACGATCGAATCTTACAAGAGAGGATGATACTTTAGGGATGATGATACTTCAGGGATGCTGCAGTGGTTATTCATGTTGGTTAATACCAAGTCAAAGATATTATCACCTCTTGTGGGGTATCGACTAGCTGTTCCAAAGCATTTGCACTGACAAAATTGAGGAATCTCTGGGCATTTGTGTTCTGGCATGAGTAGTTCTTCCAGTCTACGTTTGGGTAGTTAAAGTCACCCAGGATCAGGTTAAAAGGTTGAATCCTGATAGATTCAAAGAGGTCTAGATAGACAGATTGGGCATCTTGAGTCAGATTTGGGGGCCAGTAGCTAGCTATGATTTGTATAGGGGTCTTGTCAATGATTAACTGCACCTGAAGTGTCTCCTGTACGTCATACTGTCTGACCAGCCTGGAGGTGTGTATGTCTTTAATAGATCTAGAAATTCCACCTCCTTTGGCTTTACTACCCACAGTCTGGGGTCTGAATGTATGACAAGATGAGTAACCAGCTACGGCTGGGGTGCTCTCCGCAGCTTTTAACCAGGTTTCTTTGACTGCGCTGATGTAAGTATTTTCCAGGGTTAAGAATGCTTGTAATGAGTGTAGTTTTGTGTTTAGACTCCTAGCGTTTAGCAGCACGACCTTTAATTTGCATCAGGTACTGGATCCCCATGGAATGACACCAGAAGCTAAGCCAATTGTTAAAGCCAATCATTTTTTGTTTGTACTTAGGCATCATTCTAGGTGACAGTAGAATGCTGCTTAAGGTTAGGGACATACCTGCCTGGAACACATATTCAGCGAGTTCAATCATTTCTCTCTTCATATAGTCCACGGAGGTATGTTTCAAGTCATTCACACCAACATGGACTATGACAGAGTCATAACAGTACCTGTTACTGAGAGACTTGAGTGCATGTGAGATATGGTGGATTCCGGCCCCTGAGAGACAACTAACCGTCACTTTCTCCTTATCCAGCCTGGTGAGAGGCACATCTGTGTCTCACTATGGAGTTTCCTATGACTAATATGTTGGCTTTATGGTTAAGCCTTAGTGGTTGCGAGACACAGGTTCATAGGTAGGTACTAGGCTATCTGCCCGAGGGCATTTTTAAGCCTAGCCAGAGTGTGTCGGTTTTTGCCGCCCCATTGATTAATTAACTGAGCCTCTGTCAAGCACAGCCAATGAAGTGATCCCGGGGGTGTATTTTCTGTTACCCATCCACTCATCAAGGCTTCTCTTGAAGAGTGTTGGTGAGGGGCTCTGCCTAATGTAGTTAGGAATTTTGTTCCAAAGCATGGGGAGTCTCTGTGACAGGAATCTATCCCTCCAGCATGTTCTATTTATTGTTGTGGCAAGGTTTAGCTCACTAGAGCATGTGGCTCGCAGTGACTTGGATTTCTTTAGGTGAAGCATGTCCATCAATTCTGAGTTGGACATGGCTTTGTAAGTCAGGAAGAGATCACCTCTGAGTAAGTGATATGCCACTGAGTACAGACGGAGTTTTTTCAGTCGGGCTGCATAGGACATATGTTTGAGGCCAGTAATCCTCTTGGTGAGGTGCTTTTGTGGTCTTGCCAGCTGTTGGAAGTGTCTTTGTACTCTATGATGGGTCTAATGAGTGACGAGTAGAGGGGCTCTATAACTTCTTTATTTCTAGATGTGAACCCCTGAGTAATTAGATGGGCCACATAGAAAGATTTCCTAACTACTTTGGCAATATGATTGTCAAAGGAAAGATTGCTATCTACCTGGGTCCCCAGATCTCTTATTACCTCTTCTGTATTAAGGGGGCTGCCGCCTATGTGGTAATTCGTGGGTGTTTTGTTTTTCCCAAATGGGATGACTATGCATTTTTTGGCATTTAGCTTGAGGCCATGACTTTGACACCAGGTGTCTGTCTTAGTAAGGCTTTTTTGAAGGATGTCCATATGTCAGCAGGAGAGTCAATTATAGCTCCCAGTTTGCAGTCATCGGCGAACTTGGTTAGCCATAGTCCTCCTGTGTTTGCCTGTACTTCTGAGAAATATATGCCGAACAGTAGGGGTCCCAGAACCGAGCCTTGCGGGACACCACTTGTGACTGGTTTAGAGTCGGACCTGGAGCCCGCTATTCTTAAAGTGCGAGTTCTGTCTGTAAGCCAGTTGGCAACCCATCTTGTGACGTAGGGGTTTATGTTCAGGTTGGTGAGTTTTTCTGTAATACCCGAGTGAGGAATGGTGTTGAATGCCTTGGCGAGATCAAGGTAGGCTGTGTGAACCAGCTTTCCCTCGTCTATGGCCTTGGTGACGGTCTCGAAGAAGTCAACCAGGTTTAGTAGACATGATCTGCCCTTAACAAAGCCGAACTGGGTCGGGTCAAGTGTTTGGAGGTTCCCAATGTTTTTGTTAATGAGTTCAATGATGATGCGCTCCATAGCCTTGCAGACCAGGCTAGTCAGGCTTATGGGGCGATAGTTACCAGGGTCAGTTGTGGCCCCTCCTTTGTGGAGTGGAATAACCGTTGCGGTGCGCCATTCTATGGGCACGTAGCCTGTGGAGAGGCTGAGGTTGAACAGTGTGTTTAGGTGGGGGGTTAGTTTGTTCTGTAGTTCGTGCAAGACGCAGCCTGGGACACCATCTGGCCCCACTGATGCTGTGTTTTTGGCTTTTGAAAGGGCTGTTTTCACCTGTGCTTCTGTGATTTCCGGGACACTACACTTTTCCGGTATTGTTGTGGGCCCTTTTGAAGGTGAGAGGGAGGTGAAGTTTGCACTGAATCTATCTGCCAGGATGTTGGCAATATCAGTAGGTTCAGTATATTTTGTGCTATTTTGCACTAGCTCAGAGCATATCTGCAAGTTGCCACTTAGATTCTTGACAAAATTAGAGGTGTGTGAACTCTGCGTGGTATGTGGTGTGGAGGGCTGTGGAGATTGTGTGTGTTTTTGTCTCCGAGGTCTCCTTTGTTTGGGTATGTTTTTGTTGAGGACCCACACATATGTGGGTGTGTGTTGTGTGGGTGGAGTTTGAGGTGTAGTGATTGTGTTGACAACCTTCTTAGTGCCAGATATACTGGTTTGTGAGGGAGAGAGCATAGACTCTAGGTTCATATTGTAATTGCATCTCTCACATATTGTGTTCCTAGGTGGTAGTAGTGGGCGATTGTCTGTGTACATAAGGCAGTTGCTACACTGTCTCAGGAGATTCCTTTGTGACACCGTCTGACTTAACGCACAATGAAAAATATTAGGACATTTGTAACTAGATTCCTTGAGGACCCTGAATGTCTTTGTGGACTATATTTAATGATAACTACAGCTGTGTGTGCACAAGTGTGTGTGTTAATTAGTTACTTAAAATGGCAATCTGCCTCCAGATATTCCTAAAGCACTAACAGTTCATTCACTATTATGACACTCTCAAATGTCATGAAACAGAAGGATGATTATTTGATGACAAAGCATCTGTTACGGTTAACTGTTGTAGAATAGATCAACAAATGTTCTTTACTTAAATACATACAATGTGTACTTTTGAAATGATGTATAATGATGGCATGGTGCCAATTTCTCAGTTACACCTGAAGGGAAAAATGTCTGATCTGACAAAAGACACGTTGAAGGATCTGGTATACTTTATAAGGGATACACAACTCACTTATGTACTGATACAACTCTTGACACATTTACTAGGATTGGCAGTATCAGTGATCAAATTTAAACAGCCATTACTGTGGCACATTTATTTTGAGATTTCAATACTATAAGAGTTAAAAAGAGAGAGAGAAGAAGGTATCAGAGTTTTATGTCATTTTCTTTTTTCAAAATATGCCCAGCTACCTGCTCTGAATGTTTTGAGTATGGTTACTTTCTTCAATGGGGCTCTTTACAGGTTCATAGGTACTTGCCAGGCTACTGGTATACGAGGAGTTTAAAAAGCCTAGTCTTACATTGCCATAGTAGTTTCTAGCCCTTATACTTTGTATATGAATAACCTCAAAACAGGCCAAACAAGGACATTTTTATTTTATTTATTTTATTTTACATTTGTTTACTGGGAAAGTCCAACTGGACAAAAAAAGTCTGTTTTCAGAGGAGGCCCGGGGACAAAACCTCCACATAACACAAAAAAACATGGTAAGTTGGACAAAAAATGTAGATTCACATGTGGTAAATACACAGTAGACATAAATATTGTATAGCATAGTTAAAGGAAGATTACATAAAAACACAGCTGTATGTAATGGTATGTACAAAAATTGTTCAATTCAGGAAACAAAAAAAAAGAAACATATTAATCAGTGCATTTTATCATTACAGGAAAGTAAATATGATATTGCTGAGAAAAAGGAAAACTTCCTATAATCAGATTAAAAGAGTAAGTCAGTGGCAAAGTGGTGAGTTTATGTAGTTAATTTAACATTCAGAATAGACTAATATTAACCGGGCATGTGCAACTCCAAGTAGCTGATAGGTGGGTTTTCAGTAGTTTAGTTGTGCTGTTGGTGGATCTTGTGTTCAGGGGTAAGGAGTTACAAATTTTAGCTATGCTGTTAGAGTACAGGGAATCCCTGGCTGTGTTTTTCATTTCAGTTATGTTTATTAAGTGCTTTGCTACTGGAGCGAAGCATTCAACTATTTGAATAAAGAGTAAACAGGTTTTGAAGAAGTGGAGTTTTTTCAGGTTGGAGTATTTAGTGGGCTATGAAATGTTGGTTATAAGCAAGTAGATTGGGGAATTCTAGCCAGGAGAGTTGATTAAGGGCAAGGCAATGATGGGATCTGTAACTAGATTCAGTAGCAAACAAAGAAGTTATGCCTTACCATAACTTTCCATCTGTATTGTTGATCCTCGTTCAGTCATTATATATGGGTAGCGGTTCCGATCTCGGAACAGAGCCGGCCATCTTCCAAGCTAGCGTCAGCCACAAACTGTCTAGCTAAAATTCTTACCTAGAATTCCCCTCTCTCTGTTACCTCAGATTGAGTTTGCAAGTCAAAGGAAGGTAGAGGCTACCTCTGGTCAAATGACCTAAAAGAACCGGATGGTGAGATCCACTAGAAGCCACAGGAGGGGGGAAGGAGGGAGGGTCGTAATGACTGAACAAGGATCAACAATACAGATGGAACGTTATGGCAAGACATAACTTCTTTATCTGATATTGTTAATCCTCGTTCATTCCTTACATATGTGACAGAGTCCTCAACTACCTCTATTCCTGGGAGGCTCTCATGGAAGGACATTCCTGAGCACCATAGAACCAAAAGATGCTCTTCCCCTGGAGGCCAAATCCAATTTGTAATGATTGATGTAGGTATGAGGCGTAGCCCAAGTTGCAGCTGCACAGATGTCATGTAAAGAAGCTTTGGCATGGAAAGCAGCAGAAGTTGCCACCGACCTTGTCGAATGAGCCTTGATGGTAGTCAGTAATGGAATATTACGTTGTGTATAAATGAAGGTCACAAGGTCTTTCAACCATCTAGCCAATGTGACCTTAGCAACAGCACATCCTAATCTAGGTCCAGAATAGGCCAAAAATAACTTGTTTGATTTACGAGAGGCCTTAGTCCTATTCAAGTAGAAGCAAATTTGCCTGTGAATATCTGGAGTATATAGGCAATACTCTCCTTTGTTTGAATGATTGGGGAAGACAACCAGCAATTCAATGGTTTGATTAATGGACATTTCAGAAATCACTTTTGGCAGAAAGGAAGGATTAGTTCTCAAAGACACTCTATCTCTATAAAAAAAATCAAGTACGGACTCTTGATGCATAAGGCTTGAAGCTCAGAGATACATCTGGCAGAAGTAAGGTTTTCTGTGACAAATATTTGAGGCCGCATGAAGAAGCTTGTTCGAAAGGAGGCATTGTCAGAGTATGTAGAACTATTGATAGGTCCCATGGCTGAATAGGTTCTCTAAAAGGGGGCTTCAGATGACTCACACCTTTTATGAAGGTCTTGCACAATTTGTGAGACATAAGAGAGGAGTCTTGGACACCGTCATGGAAATTAGATATTGCAGCCAAATGAACTCTAATGGTAGAGGCCGATAGACCCGATTGAAAAAGATCGGCTAGATACTCTAGAACTATCGACCCTGGTGCTGAAAAAGGATCTACTTGCTTTTTTTCAGCCAACAGGTAAATCTTTTCCACTTGCTTAGATAAGTTATTTTAGTGGAAGACTTATGGGATGCAATAAGAATGTCCCGTACTGGTAAAGGAAGATCATTCTGCCTAGCAATCAAGGGAATTGGAGGAGCCAAGCTGTGAGCTTCAGACTGTCCAAGTTGGGATGAATCAGATACTGCGAATGGAAGACCAACCCCGGGGGTTGGATGGAGAAGCCATGGTTGATCTAGCAGCTGAGGCCAAAGGAAAGGGAACCAAATCTGACAAGGCCAATATGGTGCTAAGAGGAACACCTTGCTCTTCAACCGGCGGGCTTTCTTCAGAAACTGGGGAAAAGGTGGAAAAGCATAAAGAAGACCTGAGGGCCAATCGTGGACTACAGCGTCCCTGGGTGACTGTCCTAGAGGGGGAAACAGGGCAAAGTAGTTGTTGCATTTGTAGATGGTCGGGGATGCACAGAGGTCGCAGCAAGGACGGCCCCAGCGGTGTAAGATCTCTGCCATTATCAAGGGATTCATGGACCACTCGTGAGGTTGTAGAATGCACCTGCTGAGTCGGTCTGCTATCACGTTGGAACTCCCGGGAATGTACATTGCTAAGAAAACGGTTGGTAGCCATCGCTCATTGCCATATCCTCATGGCCTCTCGACATAGGGGGTAAGATTTGTTTCCTCCCTGTTTGTTGATGTACCAGACCAGAGCCATATTTGTCCGATTGTATCGCAATAGTCCCAGACAGCAGTAGGGGATGGAATGCTTGCAACACCAGAAGCACCACCCTCAGCTCAAGAACATTTATATGCAGTTGGGCCTCCAATTCGGACCAAGTGCCTTGGACTGTCTGACCCTGACATAGCCCCCCCCCACCTCGTCAGGGAGGCGTCCGTGGTCACTGTAGTCCTGGGCTGCTAGTGGGAGAAAGGGCGAGACCATTGTGATGGGTTGTGGGTCATCCACCAATTTAAATCCTGTTTGCACCTGTGGGTTACTCTAATCTTGGCTGAAAGAGGATGCGGAAAAGGATACCATTGGGTGAGCTGTAGCCATTGTAGAAGCCTCATGTGAAACCTGGCCAGGGGGACAATGGTGAAAGAGGCTGCCATGGAACCCAACAGCTGTAGGACAGAGTGAGCTGTGGCTTTCTCCCTTGAAAGGATTGGGATCAGTTGTTGCTTTATCCTTAGAATTCTGTGCTCTGGAATGGATGTTCTGCAATTCTTTGTATCCAATATGACCCCTATGAATTCTGTGGACTGAGACTGGGTGAGATTGGATTTGCCAGTTTATGGTTATGCCTAGCCTTTTTGAAATGAGGAGAGAGTATGCCAGGGCTTCTACCAATAGATGTCTTGTGAGGGCGGAGATGAGCCAGTCAGGAAACACCTGGAATCCTTGTAGTCGCAAGTGAGCTGTGACGACTCCCATGCACTTTGGGAACACTCTGGGGGCTGTAGACTGTCCGAAGGGCAGTACTCTGAACTGGTAGTGACTGGCTTCCGCACGGAAGCGCAGAAATCTTCTTGATGGCCTGTCCACTTTTATGTGGTAGTACACATCTTGAAGATCTATAGAGCACATCCAATCATCTTTTTCCAAAAGCGGGAGGACAGACTGTATTGTGACCATCCGGAATTTTTGTACTCTCACAAACTTGTTCAATACACTGAGATGCAAAATTGGTCTCCAGTTCCCGGTTTTCTTTGGCACCAAAAATAGTTGAGTAGAATCCGGATCCTATCTGGTCTGGAGGGACGATTTGGATGACTCTTTTTCTTAGCAGCTTTACTATCTCTAGTGCTGCTTCTTCCCTTTGATTGGGTGGAAATCAGGTAAATTTGTTGGGGGGGGCAGGACAAAGATCGAAGGGGATATGGTAACCTCTGGTTATTATCCTTTGTACCAAAGAGTCAGTGGTGATGGTTAGCCAGGCAGAAGGGTACAAGGAGAAACGACCCCCAACCACCTCCAGAGGAAAGGAGTTGGGCCGCTCTTCAGGAGAGCTGATAGGATTGACCAGGAAAAGAATCCCTGGAACCCTGGTTAATCCAACCCCCTCTGCCCCGAAAAGGGCATTTCCCTGATAGTTTCCCCCTCTTCCTCTAGGGTAGAACTCAGCCTGTGTGTCACAGAAAGGACCCTGAGACTCTTTGTACCATATCTTCCCACTCTTCTGGTTTCAGGAGAAAGCATGTTGAGGGGAAGAATAACGGACATCTACAGCAGAAAGGGTCTTACCGTCCTGTTCACATCTGGCCAGTGTACTTTTAACTTTGGGTCCAAACAGTAAAGAGGCTTTGATGGGAGCGTTGAGAAAGGAAGCCTTGAAGGGTTCAGTGAAATTACATAAGCGCATCCAGGCGTGCCATCTCAAAACAACGCCTGAACTCGCCGCTCTAGCTGCTCCTTCTGATGTGTGAGATTGAGGCACATGGAAGAGTTTGATATCGATTCAATGGTAGCCAGCTGAGAGGCCACTTTGTCACGGACCTCATCAGACACGTCACCAGCCAAAGTTTCAGAGAGCTCAGATACTAAATCCCTTTGAAGCCTGGTGAAGTGTAGCATATAATTCAGGGACCCGATTGCAAAGGTCGCTGATGCAAAGGTACACTTCCCTATTCTGTCCAGAGCCCGTGACTCTGTTGGGCGGATGGATAGTCTGGCTTTCTTCTTCCGTCAGGTCCTTCTTGGTTGCGGCCGCCACCACCACAGCATCTACAGGAAGACCTTTGGACCAATGGGGGTCAGTAGCAGGAGGGGACAAAAATTTATCTGACCTCCGGAGAATGGCCTCAATGGTGTCAGGAGCCTTCCACGCACACTGCACGACAAGCCGGACCAGTTCGTCGGCAGGTGGAGTAACCCAGGCGGTAGGGGGCCAAGTGCAAAAGGCCTGCAGGAACACAGACTCTTCATAGGTCGGGTTAGAGGGCTGCCAGTCACCTCTCTGCTTAAGGATTTCAAGGATATCACCAAAGGATACCTCAGAGGGTGAGCGAGGGAATCCTTCCCCATCATCAAAGTCTGTGTCTTTAGTAAGGGACTCCTCTGTAGAGTCCATGTGCTTCCTCTTGCACGAGCTTTTGTGATTTACTTCCTCAGAGGGAAAAGCTGGGGAAGACAACGCAAAAGGGGTTTCCTGTGGGAGTACATCCTGAGGCCCTTGTGCTCGGTGTCCCCTAGGAGCGACTTGTGTACATAGCGGGCCAGAGGAGGGTGGGGAGATTGACAGCACACTATCGCCAGCAGACGCCAAAGCCTTCTCCATTAGTTGGAAGGCCAGTCCACCTGAAGAGAGGTGAGTATCCTGGACAGGGGTCACCCCTCCCCTAAGTGGCTCAGCCTGCCAACTCGGAGTCCCTGGATGGCTGTGAAACACCAAATTACATATGCCACAGCTGACATCCTGGGTCGTAGCAAAACTCTCCTGCCACGAACGCAACTGCGGTTACTTAGTGAGGTCCATGAAGGGAACTGTAGAGGGGGAAGACCATGCTATATCAAAGGGCTTCAAAGGCAATGAAGGAGGAGAATAAGTAGGGGTCTTTGGCAAAGAATAATCACCTCCCAAGGAAGGACAGGTCCTGGAGGTGGGATACCTCTGGCCAAAAGCACTTGTTCCACAAGACGCAAGAGGCTTCTAGTAAATTTCACAGGCATGGCTGAGGGGGAGTCAGGTCTATCCACAGATGGGACAAGCTCGGTGCCCACATCCCCAGTCTGCACTGAAAACAACGGTGCCATAAAGGACTATACTACAAGTGTCTGCACCGAGTAAATCATTGGTGCCGAAGTCATGGTCTGCACCGACAGTAATGTCGGTGCAGAAGTGGTTATCGGTGCCGAAGCTGGGACCGAAAAAAATCGGTGTCAGTAACTGAGTTGTCGGTTCTGGGTAAGGTATCGGAGCTGATGTGGTTACAGTCTGCGCCGACAGGATAGTCTGTGCCGGTAGAGAGGCCTGAACCGAGGAGGCCCTCGGTACTGATACGGTAAGGGGCACGCTAGTCGGTGCCAAAGTCACAGATGCCGCCGATGGCCTTGGTGCCGAAGTCACAGATGGCGCCGAGGGTCTAGGCACTGCTGGAGACGAATGAGTCAGATCCGAAGTAGAAAGCTTAGCCTTCTTGGGTCTTGGTTGATGGGAGTCCCCAGCCGGGGACGAAGGAAGAGATTTGGCCTTTGAAAGATCATCAGTTTTTTTTCTTAAAGGGATCTAGGAGGGGTTCAGGCCTCCGACCCAGAAATAGCCTCTGAAAAGGGAGATTTGAGTAGTCCCTTCAGCAACAATTTATTTTTCCTCTCAATCAACATCCTGTTAGAGAAGTTCTTACAAATTGTACAGGGCAGATCAAATGATAAATGAGGGACACTCAAACAATAGACACACAAAGAATGTGCATCTGAAGTGGGTAATTTATGTCCACAATCTGAACATCTCTTAAATCCTGGACTACCTATTTTATTAATGATAGAAAAGAATGAGACAGAAAGAATACCAGCAAAGGTACAAGAAATACCTAAAGGTAATGAAAAAAAGGTGTCTACCAACGAAGGTATAGAAGAAAATACCTTGCGGTAAAAAGACTGGAAAAAATTTAAGAAAAGATAGTTGCTAAATGCGATAAGGTAAGAGAAAACAATTTAGAAACTTTTCTGAGAGAAAAAGTTGTTTTAGACTAGAACAACAACAAATATTATACTTAGCTCAAGAGAAGTAGCTTGACACGACCGAATGGCGATGTGGCAAACAAAATCTAAGGGAACAGGGAGAGGGGAATTCTGGGTAAGAGTTTTAGCTCGAGAGTTTGTGGCCAACGTGAGCTTGGAAGATGGCCGGCTCGGTTCCGAGATCAGAACCGATACCCATACGTAAGGAATGAATGAGGATTAACAATATCAGATCTAGTGATTTTTATTGTAGCAGCTGTCTGGTTTCTCTACGTCAGATTCCCTTAGGCTAGTAAAAATGGGAGATGCGTATAGTACAGTTGAGATTAGGTGAGTTCTAGCAACGGTGGCCTTTGTGTTAGAAGTAAGGAAATGTTCACTCCTATAAATGCTACCAAATTCCTTGTACATTTTTTATTGTTTGGGCTATGTGTATATTGAATTTCATGTTATTATCTATTCTAACTCCGAAGAGTTTGGTGTGGGATACTACAGTAATGATTGATGAAGAGATTTTGAAACAAGGGAGGGGGTCAGAGGCTCTTGTGAGATGAAATAGGATGAGTTTTGGTCTGTTGGGATTGAGTATTAGTTGAGCACTGGTTAGCCACAATTCAACTGAGGTGAAGGATTGCTGTGTTTTTTGTTGTAGTAGGCAGAGTGTTGGAGCAGCACATATTTAGGTTGAATCATCTGCAAATTGGATCAGATTGATGTGTGAAGCAGCAGTGTGGAGATGATTAGTGGAGAGAGTAAAGAGAAGAGGGCCAAGGACAGATCTCATGTGGAACTCCCAAAGAACTAGGCAGCAGAGTAGAGAGATTAATTATCAATCTTACTGCTTGCTGACATCTCGATAGATAGTCCTGGAGCCAAGCATGTGCCGAATTGCTAATATTGAGATCTAATAAAACATTTAAGAGTTTATTATGGCGACTGTGTTGAATGCTTGTGAGAGATCCATTAAGATAGAAGAGACCAGGCTGCCTTCGGTATGAAGATGGTTAATGGTGTTAGTGAAGCTCATCAGGGCTGAGGTTGTACTGTGGTTAGGGGGAACCCATGGTGAGTGTTAGACAGAAGATTATTGGATAAGGTAATTTAGAATTTGTGCATGAATACATTTTTCAAGAATTTTTGATAAGGGGGATAGAAAAGCTACTGGCCAGTAGCTGGAAAGCTCAGTCGAGTTTCCACCTTTGTGTAATGGGATGATGTATGGTATTTTTCCAGATTGTTGGGACTTGCTGTTCAGAAATGGAGTTATTTATGAGTACTGATACCAGGTATGATATGGCTTCAGCAGAAATTTTAAGATACTCCACGGGTACATTAACAGCTGCCAGGGTAGTTGGCTTGAGTTTTTAAGGTATTCGTTTCTAGTAGCAGTAGGGACTTAAATCCCCAAGAATTCATATCCATACTCAATTACTGCAACTGAAATTGTTGGGATTTTGTATTGCTGGTGAGTAAGCAGGAGGAGAATAAGGGCAGCTGTTATTGGAGGGCAAGTATGGATTCGGTGAAAAATGCATTAAATTATGTAACTATGTTTTCTGTGATGTTGGCAAGTGTTGTGGTTACGGCACTAACTTGTCCTGGATGTAGGATTTGTTTAAAAGCTGACCAGAACTTTTGTGCTTTTGTCTGATATTTTAATTGGATGTTGCTGTAGTGTTCTTCCTTTCTTTTCCTGTATGATTTGTTTTTTTGGCTTTATTACTTAGTTCCAAATATCTCTGTCAATTAGCTACAGTTTTATTTGTTAGGCCATTTTTTTCCCAGGCCATGTCTTGTTTTTAGTACAGCTCTTGTCTCTTTGGTTAACCAGTGGGTGAAGTTGGATTTTATGCCGATTGTTCTGGGAGAAGCAAGTTTATTTAAGATGTGAAGAAAGGAGGAAGTAAAATACTCAACAGCTGCATCTAAAGGGAGATATGCAAGAGGTGCCCAGTTGCAGCCCTTGAGTATGGATACAAATTCTTGGGGATTAAAGTTTTTTTTGCTTCTGATTTGGTGATAGGAGGTGAGTTTTGTAGGATTAATTTGGTGGTGAAGTAGAAAGGTAGGAAGTTAGTCAATAAGACTATCTTAGAGACAGCTGGAGAGTAACAAAAAAGTGGGATGGTTTGTGAGGATCCAGTCAAGGATTGATTATTTTATTTTTTTTTATTTTTATTTGACATTTGTTTACCAGGTTAGTAGTCCAGCTGAGCCAGGAGGCCATTTTCAGTGGAGACCCGAGGAAAAAAGCTCCAAAGATAAAATAATGTTCTTAAACATACAGCGTAATAATAACATACCTTTAGAGTTTTACATAGTAGTAGTACTTAATGAAAATGATGCTATATGGACATTACAGTAGTACAATATGAGAACAAAAATAGCTTTTAATGAAAAAAAATTATACTTATGCAGAAAAGTGGCATCTTAGACAGTTTACGACAGATGCTTACAACTAAGTCTAGGTCAGTCCAGGTACAGGGTGGAGAGAGTTGAAGAAAAAGTTTAAGAGTTTCAGCAAACAGGAAGGAAATGTGATTGTAAACAAGATTATTATACAAGAAGAAATGTGATAGTAAACAAGAGTGCTATAGGTAGAATAGGAAATCATGTTGCTGAGAGAAGTAGTGGAAACTGAGATGTTATTGCCCGACGTAAAAAAAAAAAAAAACAAGAGAAGTGGATAATGGGATGTGCCATGAATTAGTATGAGAAAGGATACTTACACAGGGAGATATGGGGAAAGAAAAGAATGATTGTGGGAATGTATAAGTGAATGAGGTGTTTGGGGAGAGATATTAGGTAGGGTAGGAAGGGGTGAGAGGGTTTAAGTAGGTTCATGGCAAGGGCAGATCCATGAGCTTAATAGGAATTGTTTTAATTGCTTTTTGAATTGAGTAGTGTTTGGGGTGTTTCAGATACGATGAGGGAGTTTGTTCCAGGCTAGGTTCATAGGTTCATACTAGACCATCAGCCCTAGGGCCTATACAAACCTAGCCATAACAGTTCCCTGGCTATTTCTTCCCACACTATTTACTTCCCTGGACCCCTGTCTAGCAGGGCGACTGACGTGATCCCCGGGGTGAATTTCCTTTCTCCCATCCAATTGTCAAGGTTCCTTTTGAAGATGGCCAAAGAGGCACTCTGCTTGACATGTATGGGCACTCTATTCCAGAGTCTGGGGAGTCTCTGGGTCAGGAACCTATCCCTCCAGCATGCTTTGTTTATTGTGATGACAAGGTTTAGATCCCTGGACTGTGTGGGGCTCTGAGGGATTGGGATTTCTTTAAGTGTAGCATGTCCAACAGCTCTGGGTTTGACATGGCCTTGTATGTTAAGCAGAGATCGCCTCTGAGTAGACGATATGCGACAGAGTATAGCTGGAGTTTTTTAAGGCGGTCAGCGTAGGGCATCTGCTTTAGGCCTGTGATTCTTTTAGTGAGGTATTTCTGCGGCCTTTCCAGTTGTTGCAGATGTCTTGAGAGGTACACATACCAAACGGGGCGCTGTATTCTATAATGGGTCTAATGAGGGATGAGTACAGTGGGACAATGACCTCCTTTTTTCTGGATGAAAAGCCCTTAGTGATGAGATGCGTCACATAGAAAGATTCCCTGACTGTTGTGGCGATGTGGTTATCGAAGGTGAGACCATTGTCCACCTGTGTCCCTAAGTCTCTTATCACACTTTCGGTGTTTAGTGTACTGCCACCTATATGGTAATTCACGGGTAAGTTTTTTCCCCAAAGGGGATAACTATACATTTCTTAGCATTGAGTTTGAGCCCATGGCTCTGGCACTAAGCATCTGTTTCTGTAAGGCCCTTTTGTAGAGTATCCACATCATTTGGGGATTCAATAATGGCTCCCAGTTTGCAGTCATCTGCGAACTTTGTTATCCAGAGTCCCTTAGTGCTGGCCTGTACTTCAGAGAAGTAGATGAGAAACAAGAGCGGTCCCAGGACTGAACCCTGAGATACTCCACTTGTCACTTGTCTGGAGCTGGATTTGGAGTTGGCTACTTTTACAGTGTGGGTTCTATCAGTAAGCCAGTTAGCAACCCATTGGGTGACGTAGGGATTAATGCCCAGCTTAGTAAGTTTATCTATGATTCCAGAGTGGGGGATGGTGTCAAAGGCCTTGGCAAGGTCTAGATAGGCTGTGTGGACCACCTTACCCTTGTCCATGGCTCTGGAGACTGATTCGAAGAAGTCAATCAGGTTCAGGAGACCAGATCGGCCCTTCACGAACCCAAACTGGGTGGGGTCCAGTGTTTGAAGGTTGCCAATGTCTTTGTTTATAAGTTTCATGATAGTACGCTCCATGGCCTTGCAGATAAGGCTTGTCAGACTGATGGGATGGTAGTTTCCGGGATCCAAGGTAGATCCCCCCTTGTGGAGTGGGATAACTGTAGCTCTGTGCCACTCAGTGGGCACGAAACCTGAGGTGAGGCTATGATTAAACATGACACTTAGGTGAGGTGCCAGTTCATACTGTAGCTCATGTAGTACACAGCCCGGGATGTCATCTGGTCCCATGGATGCTGTATTCTTAGCTTTGGAGAGTGTGTTTTTTACCTGTGTGGCCGTTATTACTGGAATTTGGCAATCTTCCGGTATTGAGATGGGCCATTTAGGGGGTGAGAGGGGGGTGAAATTTGCACTGAATCGATCTGCCAGGATATTGGCAATATCCTTGGGATCAGTATATTTAATGCCATTCTGTTTTAGCTCAGAGCAGATCTGAGCATTGCCATTTAGATTCTTGACATAGTTATAGAATGCCTTGTGGTTGTCTTTGGAATCTTTGGCAATTTTATTTTGTAACTAGCTTTGGAGGATTTTATGAGGGATCTCAGTTTCTTACTGAGGCTGGTAAGGAAGTTTTTTGCATCCTGGGATTTTCCTCTTTTCTGCAACAGTTTCTTCCTTTTGTTGTAAAGCTTGTTTATGGCAGGGGACCACCAGATTGGCTTCCTTTTTTGGATGAGAGCATCTTGGTTCTATTTGGGATGGCACGATTCATGCATGAGCTGATGTGCTCGTACAGTGCCTTAGTGTAGGATTCAGCAGTTGAACTTTCAGTTCCCGTCTGCATGGGTGTCATGAAGTTTGTCACTTCTGACTTGAGTAGCATGAAGTTGGCTTTGGAGAAGTTTTTTATGGAGGCTTCCTTACTGGGTGTGGGGGTGGGATGTGGATGTTAAGGGTGATTAGCTTATGGTCAGACCTAACGAGGGGGTGACCATAGGTGTGGAGCATTGATTTCCCACGTTGGTAATGACCAGGTCTAGGATATTGGAGCCCCTGGTTGGACTATGGATTAGTTGATCCAGGGCGTTGGAATTTATGAATTCCAAGAACCGTTGGGCAAAGGTGTTGGTACATGAGTAGTTTTCCCAGTTAATGGCAGGGTAGTTAAAAAATCACCCAGTATTAGGGTGTTTGGTTCTATCTTAATATTTTCCAGTATGTTTAGAAAGGTGTAGTGAGAATCTTGGGGTATGGTGGGGGATCTGTAGCAAGTTACAATTTGGATTGCAGTCTTACCTAGTGTTAGTTGCACCTGGAGAATTTCAGACACATTGTGTTGGGCAACAAGCCTTGTGGTGTGAATATCCTTGGTGAATATTGACACTCCTCCACTTTAGAGTTTTGTTCCTGCTTTGGTGGCCGAAAAGTGAGGTAAGAGTTGTAGCCTGGTATTGCAGGGGTGCTCTCTGGAGCCTTGAACCAGGTCTCAGTTACTGCACAGATATCAATGTTCTCCATTTTTAGGAGTGCCTCGAGACAGGTGCAGACCATCTCTGGCAAAGTATCGTGGTCCGTCAATCATGTCGTCCCAGGCAGACAGATACTGGATCCCCTTTGAATGACAGCAGAAGCTTAGCCATTTGCTGAAGTCAATCATGTTGTCCTTATATTGTGGTATCATTCTGGGTGAAGGCAGGATGCTACTCGGGGCTAGGGTCATACCTGCCTGGGCCACATGATCCGAGAGCTCTTCCATGTCTCTTTTCATGTAGTCCAGGGAGGTACGTCTCAAGTCATTCACTCCAACATGGACAATGACAGAGTCATATTTGTACTTGTTGTGGAGTGACTTGAGTGCATGCGGACACATTATGATTATAGAGAAGTTTACCTATGTTTCTGTTTGGTTTACGTATGACATGGAGTTGTTGGTCAGAGCATCTGCGTGGTTTGTGGGGGTGTAGAAAGATATAAGAGAAGAGAGGGAGGGACAAGCAGTAGGTTTGTATTGCATGGAGTGGGTGATTTGGAGTTGATATGAGAAGTTGATGGGGGAGTTCTGGCCATTGTAGTTGTTTTAAAGCTATGCAATGGTGGGTTTTATAAGGTTGATTAGTTGCAAATCTTGCAATTTTATTCCAAGTTTGTTCAAGTTGTGAGATTAATGAGGACTGTAGATTAGAGTGGATGGGTGCAGTGTAGAGAAGGCCTGGTAGTAGAAATGCTCTAGCTAGTGATAGTTTGGCCTCAGGAGTAAGATATTTTTTGTTGCGGTACAAGAATCCTAGTTTTTGGTGTGTCTTTATGACACACAGATGAATGTGCTGGTCAAATGTAAGCTGATCATCGATAATGGTGCCTAGGAATTTTGTATGAGGGTTGGCTTTGATTATGGTGTTGTCTAGTGAATGGATAAAGGAGGAGGATTTATGCTGTCAGTGATTCTTTTTTTGATGTTCTGTCCACCCTGGTGGAATTTTGGATTATTTGGGAGAAGCCATGAACATTAATATGATTTGTAGGGTTGAGTGAGTTACACGAGTGCCAATCACTGTTAAAGTCTGCCTCTATAATTTTTTCCTGAGACAGGAATTCAGTTGTCCAGTGCAGGATATCTTCAAGGGTACGAAGATTACTTCCCGGTGGGATATAAGCACCTACTATGTTTAGATGTTCTTTGAAGTTAATTAGTAGTTTAGTAAACATTATTTATTTAACATTTGTTTATATCGGGAAAGTCCGACTTGGAACAAAGTCAACTTTCAGCAGAGGCCCAGAGAGAAATGCTCCAGATGCATGTCTTTGAACCATTAGTTCGGCATTTTTTTAAATCTGGGGTGACCAAGTTTATAGTTTCAAGGGTGAGGTTATTTCGAAACAGTATGGTTATGCCCCCATCTCTTTTTTCAATTCTATCTTACCTACACATGTTCTAACTAGGGGCTATTATTTCATTGATACTGACTTTGGGCTTTAGCCAGGTTTCTGCAATCACGGCAATGTGAGGTGAGTATATTGAAAGGGTGGCACGAAGTTCTTGTATCTTGTTAAGCACCTTCTAAGGTTTATGTTGAATTAGTAACTCGGAGCTTTTTCTTCATAGGTAGGAAGTTCTTCTATCTTGTTAAGTATACTTCTAAGGATTATGTTGAGAATTAGTAAATCAAAGCTTTTTCTTCACAGGTAGGTACTAGGCTATCAGCCCTAGGGCCTTTACAAGCCTAGCCAAAAATGTACCCTGGCTTTCACCACCCAAACAAATTATTTTCCTGTGTCCCTGTCGAGCAGAGCCGCAGAGGTGATCCCTGGAGTGAATTTCCTATTTCCCATCCAATCATCAAGATTATTCTTGAAGAGTGCTAATGAGGAACTTTGTTTGATATAGATAGGTAGGTAGTTTGTTCCAGAGTATGGGAAGTCTCTGGGACAGGAATCTATCCCTCCAGCATGTTCTGTTTATTGTGCTGACAAGGTTTAGGTCCCCAGAATGTGTAGCTCGGAGGGATTGGGATTTCTTTAAGTGGAGCATGTCTAACAGCTCTGTGTTTGACATGTTAGGCAGAGATCGCCTCCGAGTAGGCGATATGCGACAAAGTAAAGCTGAAGTTTTTTGAGACAGTCTGCATAGGGCATCTGTTTGAGGCTGGTAATCCTCTTTGTGAGGTATTTCTGCGGCCTTTCCAGTTGTTGTAGATGTCTTGTGAGGTACATACCAAAAGGGACGTTGTACTCGACAATGCGTCTAATGAGTGACAAGTAGTGGGGAACAATGACCTCTTTTCTTCTGGATGAGAAACCTTCTGTGATGAGGTGTGCCACATACAAGGATTTCCTGACTACTGTGGCGATGTGATTATCAAAGGAGAGACTACTGTCCACCTGAGTCCCAAGGTCTCTTATCACACGTTCAGTGTTAAGTAGACTACCACCTATGTGGTAGCCCATGGGTACAGAGTTTTTTCCAAAGGGGATGACAATGCACTTTTTGGCATTGAGCTTAAGGCCATGGCTTTGACACCAGGCATCTGTCTCAGTGAGGCTCTTTTGTAGGATGTCTACATCGTTACGAGTTTCAATTATGGCTCCTAGTTTGCAGTCATCTGCGAACTTTGTTAGCCAAAGACCTTCTGTGTTAGCCTGTACTTCAGAAAAGTAGATACAAAACAGGAGAGGACTCCACGTGTCACTGGTCTGAAGTTGGATTTGGAGTCTGCTACTTTCACAGTGTGGGTTCCGTCAGTGAGCCAGTTGGCAAACCCATGTTGTGACATAGGGATTTATACCTAGTTTAGTGAGTTTATCTATAATTCCAGAGTGGGGGATGGTGTCAAAAGCCTTAGCGCGATCTAGATAGGCTGTGTGAACCACCTTACCCTTGTCTACGACTTTGGTGACTGCTTCAAAGAAGTCTATCAGGTTTAGGAGACATGATCTGCCTTTTACAAATCTGAACTTGGTGGGATCCAGAGTCTGGAGATTACCAATGTCTTTGTTTACAAGTTCCATGATGATACGTTCCATGGCCTTGCAGACCAGGCTCATTAGGCTAATGGGGCGGTAGTTCCCAGGGTCCGTGGTGGCTCCCCCTTTGTGGAGTGGGATAACCATCACTGTCCGTCATTCAGTGGGCACAAAGCCTGAGGTGAGGCTGTGATTGAACATGGTGCTTAGGTGGGGTGCCACTTCATTCTGTAGTTCATGTAGAACACAGCCTGGGATGTTGTCAGGTCCCATGGATGCTGTGTTCATGGCTTTGGAGTGTGGTTTTTACCTGTGCAGCCGTGATTACAGGAACTTTGCATTCTTCTGGTATAGAGACGGGCCCTTTAGGGAGTGAGAGGGGGATAAAGTTAGCACTGAACCTATCTGCCAGGATGTTGGCAATATCAGTTGATTCTGTATATTTAGTATCACTGTGCTGTAACTCAGAGCAGATCTGAGTGTTGCCATTGAGATTCTTGACATAGTTATAGAATGCTTTGTGGTCGTCTTTAGAATCAGTGGTGATTTTGTTTTCGTAACTAGCTTTGGAGGATTTTATGAGGGATCTCAGCTTCTTACTGAGGCCGACAAAGAAGTTCCTTCAGTCATGGGATTTTACTATTTTTTTGCAACAGTTTCTTCTGTTGTAGAGTTTTCTAGTGAGGTTTAGGGGATTTTGATGCTGACTGGTGGGTTGGAAGTTAGGCAGGGAAGGGTGAGTTTGGAGGCCAGGATTAAGATGGATGTCTCCACTGAGAATTACATGTGATGCTTATTTGAACCATCATTATTGGGTATTTATTATATAGACTTATCATATTTTACAGAGATGTGAGAATATGACTGATGAGGGAGAACAGTAAATGAGACTAGATTAATATTTTCAGCATTACAGATATTAGCAGATATTGCACATAGGTGGATTTTTGCTGTGACAGGTAGGATAATGTGGACATATGGGGAGCCCATGAAATATTAAGTTCATTATGGTAGGATCTCAGATGAGCAGTTAATGCTAGAATTAAAAGAGCTGAAAGGTAAACTGGTAGCATATTAATTTGGTCAGGTTAAAGGTGAGCTATTGGAGATAGGAATAGTATGCAATACAGAGGTAATGTCAGGAGCTGGTTATATCGGTGATTAGGTATGTGAGCGATTCTTACTGTAGTTGTTTAAGTAATAATGGTTATTGTGTGCTTGTTTTAGTTGGCGAGTTGAAGGTAGAATGTGTAGGTGTTTTTTGTGGGACTTAATGGATATAATGACTAGTTATGGGAAGAAGTGGAATGTGGTGTTGAGAACGAATTATGTTGTGATTGCAGGAATGGCTAGTTATAGATAAATTTGCGGATAGCAGGGGTGCGTGGGAAACGGAAGTAGGGGAGCGGAGTGAGCCAGAGCAAAGCGATGGCGAATTGAGCAGGCAGACCCAGTAGTGTATGATGTTGAAAAAGAAACAATCTGTGAAAATTGGGACAAGGTGAGCTGTTTAAATGCTTTCTATACTTTATTCTAATTAAATGAATGCACCACAGTCTGGTATGTTAGCATTCATGAGATACACCTAGGTTGCCCTTTGTACAGTTAACTACTATTACTGCTGTACCATTAAAGACAAATGGAGACAGATATATTCACTTTAGGAGACCCTGTATCTGGTAACTACTAAGAAAGAACTTGGTGTTTGAAGGAGAAAATCATAAGGGTATTTTTTTCTTCAATTCCTGGATTCAACAAAAAGGATTTAAACAAGCACCAATCAGAAAATCAAAAGGGTAATTTTTTTCTTTGGAGTGTAAGATGATATGTATAAATTAGCAGCTGAAGCCCCTTGGGAGAGAGCTCCCTGTACAAAGTTTTAAAAGATTAACTTGCTTGGCAATGTACTTTGGTTAGAAGCACCTATATTGTTTTTTCTGCACTTAATTGTTTGTGAAAACTGCTTCCAAATGTGGCCGGTTTCATGGGAAAAAGTACTGGAATGAAGGCTGCGCTCTCAGAATGGGAAGCGGAACCCAGAGAAGTCTTCAGATTTAAGATTGGATATTAAATGAAAGGGTAAAGAAAAGTACAAAGATAATCCACTCAATCAATCAATGCATTAACAACTGAGGATAAGACTATTGCTATATACAATTTATCTTTTTCATAGTTAAACACTTTCTCCTTACACTAGGTTCCAACAGGTATATAGTACCATAGTTGACTAATAAATAGGTGATACAGTTGGAGTCATGTTTCTTAATATGTTCAGACAGTTGCATGTTTCTTCTATCCATGAGGAACAGGGTGATAAAACAGGGGTGAATCTGCAGTTACTCAGCCATTCATCCAAATTACATCTGAAAGGAGTATGATAAGTACTCTTCCCTATGTGGAGTGGAAGATGGTTCCGTAGAAGACATTCTCTGTGATATAGGTCTGTATCACAGATGTATTTTCTGTGATACAGACCTACCCCTCCAACATGTTCTATTTCTTATTTTTCTCCTTATTTCAATGCTTCCTCTTTTGTTTATCTTCATACCATATTCTGTCACTCTTTGCATTTTCAATTATGGTATCTGTTGAGCCATGTGAAGTTTCAGAGATTGGCAAATGAAGTTCTGGCTCTCTGTCAAAAAGGAAAAAAAAAGTATTTCTCCAGTCTGTGGTTTCATTCAGAGTTTTGCAGAATTTACAGATATCAACATGTTTTGACCCAAGATAATATAAACAGAACAAGTGGTCATTCAACATCGGAAGTTTTTTTGCTACCATGTAGTTGCCTTGTTTCAAGCCAATATGGTAAGCATACTGAATCAACAGAGTTGGAGAAAATTAAGTTTTTCTTTTTTTAATACCTGAGAAAATTACCAACAAATTTTACAAAACATTTAAAAGGTTGAAAAAAAACATGAAAAAATATCTCTAATTTCAAAGACCTTCTTAAAAATCTGAAAGACATGTTGAACTCCAACACAAAATATTCTGCCCTCATGCACAGAAAACAAGCACAGGAGAGTACATCTTGGAAGCCCCACATATTCTACAGACTAAACTGACCAAAAGAGGTAGAGTGCTAGACTGCTGGAGAAAAGGTTAGGCAACTATCCTCGTGCCCAGATGCATATCCATCTGTCCTGCAGTGACAGGATTTCAAAGTAAGATCATACTCCTAGCTAATGGAGAATGGGGGAGGGGGGTAAGCACTACAGCATATGTATGTTCCTCACTATTACCTCTGGGTGACAACATCAGACTGGAGCATGATAACGTCTTCTGGTACCAGGAAAAATAATGTGCAACTATTCACTGCGAATATCCAACCTCTCCGACATGCTGTTGTACCCTTATTCAAGCCTGAAGTATGGAAAGCAGAAGAAAAATTCTTGCAGCCATTAAAAAAATGTCTCTCTAGCAACTCACACTAAATAACCACTAACATGTTTAATTACTCATGCAAGGTGGGTAAGGTTCCTATACCCTGCAACAACAGAGATCTGAGAAAGTGACACTTCTGATCTAACACACACCATCCTCCTGCTAAGCATGCTATCACTGGACAGGACAAATGGTTTACAAAACTGATGACTGGATGGATACTGATCCAACATATAGCATTAATACACCTTCATTACTCTAATTGGTTAGTGTCAATTTTCAGTTTTTGTCTATGACAAAATACTACACTGGAGAAATAATAGGCACAGTTAAATTGACGATACTTTCTCCAATGTATTTTGTGTCTCTATAGTATCACATAATACTTTTGTTTCACTTTTTCAGCTTCCTTCTTTCCCTCTCTCTCTCTCTCCTAACTTGTAATGGCTGTACCCTACATTACTGTCTTCTCAAAGTCTATCTGGAAACAGTGCTCAAAGATTTGTTTTCACAATTCATTTTTCCCTCTGTGTCCACCAGCCATATGATTCTCTCCTCCTCGTATATTCATTCCTTTGCAGAACCTGAAACGTGAAAGTCTTTGTTCCCTTTTTCACCTCTGCGTGTTGCAGATGGCAACAGCCCTTTGAAGGAGTGGACTTCAGCCAAAAATACAGGGAATTTATAAACAGCCCCAACCTACACATCCCCATGGCAGCTAGCAATGGTGGTCTCACTACTGGCCGGCCCCAAGCTTATGTGTTTCCATGTCTCCACAGCTCAGCAGCAGTGCATTGTTTTGATGTACATGCCCCCTGATACAGTGAGAGCAGTCAGCAGAAGTTGGGCTGTAATGGTCAGGCGCAACTAGATGTCAACATAGAAGCAAAGTTTCCTCCTCCCGGGATGCATGAGCTGGTAGTGGCTGCTCATCCCCACACTCCTCAGGCAGTTCATCCAGCACCTGACTTGCTAATTAACCGAGTTTCATCAGAGTCACAGCCAGGGCTTTATGCCTCTGTGCCACTAAATTTAATTTCTTACCCACATGCACCTAAACATAGGTTCATAGGTAGGTACTAGGCTATTAGCCCTAGGGCCTATATAAGCCTAGCCAATCGCCACCCAAGAAAATTATTTTCCTGTGCCCCTGTCGAGCAGAGCCACAGAAGTGATCCCAGGAGTGAATTTCCTATTTCCCATCCAATAATCAAGATTTTTCTTGAAGAGTGCTAATGAGGAGCTCTGCTTGACATAGATAGGTAGTCTGTTCCAGAGTATGGGAAGTCTCTGGGACAGAAATCTATCCCTCCAGCATGCTCTGTTTATTTGGTGACAAGGTGTAGGTCCCTAGAGCGTGTAGCTTGGAGGGATTGGGATTTCTTTAAGTGGGAGCATGTCCAAAAGCTCTGGCTTTGACATAGCTTTGTATGTTAGGCAGAGATCACCTCTGAGTAGGCGATATGTGACAGAGTAAAGCTGGAGTTTTTTGAGACGGTCTGTGTAGGGCATCTGTTTGTGGCCAGTAATCCTCTTTGTGAGATATTTCTGTAGCCTTTCCAGTTGTTGTAGATGTCTTGTGAGGTACATACCAAAAGGGGTGTTGTACTCTATAATCAGTCTAATGAGTGATGAGTACAGGGGAACAATGACCTCTTTTTTTCTGGATGAGAAACCTTTTGTGATGAGGTGAGCCACGTAGAAGGATTTCCTGACTACTATGGCGATTTGATTATCAAAGGAGAGATTACTGCCCACCTGTGTCCCATGGTCTCTTTTCACACTTTAGGCGATAAGCAGACTACCACCTATGTGGTAGTTCATTGGTACAGAGTTTTTACCAAAGGGGATGACGATACACTTTTTGGCATTGAGCTTCAGCATGATCAACATTTTACAATTGTTTATGTCTCATCCTAGACTCAACCATTTGATATGCTTTCTCTCTCTCTGCCTATATACTGTGTGTGTGTATGTATATATATATATATATATATATATATATATATATATATATATATATATATATATATATACACACATACATACATATATATACACACACACGTTTATATATATATATATATATATATATATATATATATATATATATATATATATACATAATGTATACATACATACATATATGCATACACACACACACACATACATATGCAAACATTTCAGGTGCACAACATCTCCCATGATGCACTGCATTTTCTTCATTAAATATTAATCTCAGTGTCCAAGCTGGGAAGGAACCCACAACCATTCATCTTAGCACAAAGATAAGGCCACCATATGATGAGCTAATCACACTATATATAATTTTCATTGTGCACAGAGTTACTACAGTGCTATGTTTTTGTTTTCAGTTTGCTTATAATGATATAGTTATATAATTTTATTTATATTTTATTTATTTCTACATATTTTGCCCCAACATGTGTAATAGCTGATGAGATGTGCATGCTGATATAAATACAACAATATGCTTTGAAATGCTGGCAATGTGAAAATGAATGCTATTATGCAAGGGGAGCGGAATGATTTTCCATTCTTTTTACTCATACATTCTAATGATACACATGTACAGCAATTTATTTTGGTACTGCTATTTTTTCTGCTTTATCTCTCTCTTGCATTTAAGTGAGTTCAGCATTCTTACTGAATGAATCTGCGCATTTAGCATTCTTACTGAATGAATCTGCACATTCAATATTCTTTATGAGATTGAAAATAAAACCTTAGAGATAAACCCCCCTCGCACCCCCAAAAGGACCCATACCAGAAGAATGTAGTGCCCCTGAAATCACAGACACTCAGGTTAAAACAGCCCTCTCCAAAGCCAAAAACACAGCATCAGTGGGAATGGACGGTGTCCCAGGCTGCGTCCTACATGAGCTCAAAGATGAACTAACCCCTCACCTAAAGACACTGTTCAAACTCAGCTTCTCCACAGGCTACATGCCCATAAAGTGATGCACAGCAATGGTTATTCTGCTCCACAAAGGTGGATCCACAACAGACCCCAGGAACTATCGCCCTATAAGCCTGAATAGCTTGGTCTGCAAGGCTATGGAGCGCATCATTATGGATCTCATTAACAGAGACACTGGGAACCTCCAAATACTGGACCCTACCCCAGTTTGGCTTTGTTAAGGGCATATCATGCCTCCTAAACCTGGTGGAGTTCTTCGAGACAGTTACCAAGGCTATAGATGAGGGAAAGGTGGTCCACACAGCCTACTTAGACCTTGCAAAGGCCTTCGACACCATTTCCAATTCTGGTATTATAGACAAGCTCACCAGCCTGAACATAAACCCCTACGTAATGAGATGGGTTGCCAACTGGCTCACGGACAGAACCCACATGGTAAGAGTTGCGGGAGTTAGGTCCGACTCTAAACCGGTTACAAGTGATGTTCCCCAGAGCTCAGTTCTAGGACCCCTCCTGTTCGGCATATACTTCTCAGAGGTACAAGCAAGCACAGGAGGTCTATGGCTGACCAAGTTCGCAAACGACTGCAAAAAAGAAGTTATGTCCTTACCATAACGTTCCATGTGGAGTGTTCATCTCGCCTTTGTTCTTACACATGGGTTCAGAGCCGATCCTCGGCTCCGAGTCGGCCGCATCACAAAGCTCTGCATCTCAGAGAAGCTCGAGACCAGACTATATCCAACAATCCTCCCTGCCATTACTCAGATCTAGTTTGCAAACAAACCAGACCGATAAACCAATACCTCATGTGCAAGAACTACACACTATCTCAGACATCCAGAGACACTCTCTCACCATAGCAAAATAGCTAAGGGTAGTAGCATATACCTCATGAGACACAGAACAATATACCCCGGAAGGGGTTAAGACATTTCAATCAGAGTCTAGACCTACCAGTTCTTCCAAAACAAGTGAGGGAGGGAAGGGAGGGAATGTAAGAACAAAGGCGAGATGAACACTCCACATGGAATGTTATGGTAAGGACATAACTTCTTTATGTGAGTGTGTTCAATCTCGCCATTTGTTCTTACACACGGGTAGCGTCCCTAGCTCCGTCACCCCGAGTGACTCATGGAAGAACATTCCTAAGCACAGTGGAACCAAAAGATGTCCTGTCTTTGGAGGTTTTGTCAACTTTATGAGTGATGAAAGTATGTGGCTTAGACCACATGGCTGCTGCACAAATCGTGTCCAAAGGCAAACGAGCTGCATGAGCCAAGGAAGTGGAAACGGATCTGGTAGAATGGGCCTTAGGTTTGGTAGGTAAGGACTGATTCAACTTAGAGTATACAAAGGCTATACAATCAGCAAGCCATTTAGATAATGTACGTTTTGTAATTGCCATGCCCTTTTTATTGTTTGCAAACGCGACAAAGAGCTGATCTGTCTTCCTGTAACTTTTAGTCCTATCCAAATAAAATCTTAACTGCCTGTGAACATCCAACTTGTGCAGCATATACTCCAACTTGTTAGTATGGTTCTTGAAGAAGGTAGGGAGTTCTATGGATTGGTTAATATTTATGACGGAACATACCTTTGGAAGGAAAGATGGATTTGTACGCAAAGAGACTCTGGGTGGAAAATCAAGTAAGGTGGTCTGACCGATAATGCTTGCAGCTCTGATACTCTTCGAGCTAAGTAACAGCTACGAGAAAAAGGGTCTTCCACGATAAGAACTTTAGGAGGCAGGACGAAGCAGGTTCGAAGGGTGGCAACATGAGTTGTGACAATAACAAATTTAAACTCCATGGAAAGAAAGGCTTCCTGACGGGCGGCCGAAGATGGAAGGTTCCTTTCATAAAAGCCTTACAAAAAGTCTGAGAGACATAATGGGAGAACCATCCTCACCAATATGGAAGTTCGATATGGCTGCCAACTGTACTCTTAGTGTGGAAGTAGAGGCTCCTTCGTGAAAGAGGATAGATAAAAATTCCAGTACTTTATGTAAAGGAGCTACCAGGGGGTCTAAGTGTTGGCTAGATGCCCAGTATACAAAGCGTTTCCATTTACTCCTGTAGAGTTTTGTAGTGGAAGCTTTATGAGAGGCAACCAGAATGTGTTGAACTGCCAGAGAAAGTAGATCAGACCTGGCTAGGCAGGGAAGCGGAGCAGCCAAGCTGCTAGTTTGAGGGATTGAAGAGACGGGTGAGGAACTCCCGACGAATGGGTCAGTAGATCTGGTACTGGGTCCAGAATCCACGGTTCCTCTGTTTGATGGGCTCAAAGAAAGGGGAACCATATCTGCCGAGGCCAGAATGGGGCTATGAGTATTATTGTCCTTTCCAGGTTCCTGGCTTTCTGTAGAAATCTGGGAATCAAGGGGGTAGGTGGGAATGCATATAGGAGACCCGGGGGCCAATCGTGTATCAGTGCGTCCCTGGGGACATCCCCCGGAGGGGGTAGAAGGGCAAAATAGCTTCTGCATTTTGCATTCAACGGGGAAGCAAATAGATCACAGCAAGGCTGGCCTCATCTGCGGAAGATCTTTTCCGCCACCTGCGGATTGAGGGACCACTCATGAGGTAACAGGATGGCTCTGCTCAACCTGTCCGCAATGACGTTGGATGACCCCGGGATGTGCGTTGCTATCAGAAAGCGACCCGTGGACTCTGCCCATTGCCAAATTCTCATGGCCTCTCTGCATAATGGGTAAGACCTGGTTCCTCCTTGCTTGTTTATGTACCACACCACAGACATGTTGTCCGACTGAACTGCCACTGTTCCTAGAGGTAAGAGGGCTTGGAAGTGTTGCAATGACAGGAACACCGCCCTCAGCTCCAGAACATTTATGTGCAGGCTGTACTCCATGTTGGACCATTCCCCTTGGACTGTTCTTCCCTGAAATAGACCCCCCCCCACCCTATCAGAGAAGCGTCCGTGGTTATTGTGGCCGTCAGATTGGGTAGAACAAACGGATGACCCATAGTGAGATCCTGACTGTACACCCACCATGAGAGGTCTCGTTTGCAAGAGTCTGTTATCAGAATCTTGTGCGCTAGGGGTAACTGCTGGAACGACCACTGCGCGAAAAGCAGCCATTGGAGGAGCCTCATGTGTAATCGAACTGCGATCAGGGACGCTGCCATTAGTCCCAAAACCTTCAACACCAGTTTGTCTGGGGCTTTCCTGCTCTGTAGTAGAAGAAGAACCTGTTGTTTGAGGGATGACGCCCTTATTGGAGGGAGCTTTACCAGTGTTAAACGTGTATCTAGGTCTGCTCTGATGAATGAAATATGCTGTGAGGGCGATAAGGCAGATTTTTCGAAGTTTATCGAAATCCCTAGGTGGGAACAAAGGTCGACTGTGTAGTCTCCTTGTATGAGCCAGTCATCCTGATAGGGAAACACCTGGAATCCTTGTCGTCTCAAGTGAGACGCAACCACTGCCATGCATTTGGTGAATACCCTGGGGGCTGAGGTGAGTCCAAAGAGCAGAGCTCGAAACTGAAAGTGACTGGCTCCCAGCCGGAAGCGCAGGTGATCTCTGGACGGTCTGGCCATTTTGATGTGGTAGTACGCGTCTGAGATCTATCGAGCACATCCAATTGTCCTTCTGTAAAAATGGAAGGATCGATTGAAGCATGACCATCCGGAACTTTTCCTTCTTCACGAAGGTGTTGAGATTGCTGAGATCTAAAATCGGTCTCCAGTCCCCTGTCTTTTTTGGAACTAAAAAGAACCTTGAGTAAGTTCCGGATCCTCTTTGGTCCACCGGGACTGGTTGGATGACTCTTTTTTTTGAGCAGCTTTGAAATTTCTATTGCTGCTGGGCTTCGCAGATGGGGTGGCACATCTGGAAACCTTCTTTGTTGGGGTGGAGTTGATATGAAGGGGATTTTTTATCCTCTGGTTACAATGCTTTTTACCCAGGAATCCGAGGTAATATTTAGCCAGGCCTGTGGGTATAAAGCCAAGCGACCCCCAACTGCCTCCAGAGCAGGACAGCCGGGCCTCCGTTCAGGAGTGCTGGAAAGGCTTCCCAGGGACGGTTTCCCTGTCGCCTTGGTTATGCGGACCCCCTCTGCCGCCGGGGCGGCATCTTCCATTTCTACCCCCCCCCCCCTCTGCCTCTGGAGGGGGCATCACTCTGTGTGGCTTGGAAAGATCCCAGAGTCTTACGGAACCACATTTTTCTGCCTCGCTGCCCTTTGGGGTACGGTCTAGTTGGAGTGGAAAAACGGACCCCGACAGCAGACAGGGTCTTTCCCTCTTGCTCACACCGAGTCAGAGTCTCCTTCAGCTTGGGCCCGAAGAGTGTGGCACCATCAAAGGGGGCATTGGCAAAGGAAGACTTGAAGGCTTCCGCAAAGGAGCACAGCCGCATCCAGGATTGTCTTCGTAGAGCAATCGCTGAAGCTGCAGCTCTACTCGATCCTTCGGCCGCATACGAGATGAGGCTCATGGATGAGTTTACTATGAAGGTAAGGGTGTTAAGTTGTGCTGTTACCTTATCTGAAACAGCAGCATCTGTGTTACCCTGGAGGGTATCTCTCAGCTCCTTGATGAGATCCCTCTGCAGACATGTGAAATGTGTTAAATAGTTTAGCGAACGCATGGAAAAAGTCGCTGAACTGAAAACACGCTTCCCGTATCTGTCCATAGTCCTAGAATCCTTATTAGGAGGATGTACAAATGAGGAAGACTCGGACATCTCCTTTTTCGTGGCTGCCACCACCACCATAGCGTCGACCTGAACTCCCTTGTTGAGATAAGTCTTGTCCTGGGGGGCAGTGATAAATTTGTTTGGTTTTTGAGGGACTGGTTCCATTGTGTCCGGTGTCTCCCACGCCCTTCGAGCAATCAATTCCATTAATTCATCGAAGGGCGGAGTCACCCAGGAGGTAGAAGGTTGAGCCCCGAAAGCCTTCAGCAGCACCGACTCATCCTCAATGGGCGCTAGGGACTGCCAATCACCCCTCTGTTTTAAGATCTCCAGGATGTCCGCAAATGACACATCCTCAGAGGGGGATTTTGGGGACCCCTCTACCTCATCCAAGTCGGTGTCAGACGTTAGAGATCCCTGCGGGGAATCTATGTGCCTCCTCTTGCACAATCTTTTCCTCGGGACCTCATCAGAGGGGGCTTCCGGTGAGGCCTCCAAGGAACAGGGGGAACCCTCTGGGGGTGGCGGAGGCAATGGGGCTCTACGCTTTGGATGGGTCATGGGGGCAGAAACAGAAAGCAGCCCGTTAGGCGAAGGAGAATACGCCGCCGATGAAGTGGTTGTCTGTGCAGACAATACCTTCCTCATAAGGTCAAAAGCCCCTGAACCCCGGGCCGAGGACTCACCCAGTTCCGAAGAACACGGGAGCGTCCCGGACATGGGGGCCGTGGGCCCCGACCCAGAGGACGGAGCCGAGCCAATCTGCGCCGAGGCCCCGAGAGGGAGAGTCGGCACCGAAAGGTCGGTACGACTCTCGGTCCCGGAACCGAGGAGAGACCGTCGGCTCCACGACTCACCTACAGGTTCCGAAGGAGTCCAAGTCAATGGTGTTGATCATGCAATGGACGGTTTCGGCACCGAGGGCTCCACTAACATCAGCTCAGCCTCTCCCGGCTCCGAAAACTGGATGGGTTTCGAAGGAGGACCTGTTGGAGACATGGGGAGGCCTTCTAGTTTCGACACCAATTGGGAGGAAACTGCAATCAACTTGGAAAGGGACGTGTTTTCCATGAGTTTCTGCATGACACGATCCACATCGGTCTCAGATAACAGTCTGGAAGAATGGGTGGAAGGAGCCAAAGATGGCACCGACCGAAGAATGGATGGTGGCGGCAGCTCCAACACCGGTTCCAAGACTTGGGGCTCAGTGAAAGATAAACGTTTGATGCTCGGCCCCGAGGTCTGTGGAACCGGCGAACGAACCTTCGAAGATGAACTTGGAGCCGATGACATGGGCTCCGACATCTTCGACCCCTTCGAGGACTTAGAAGCCTGGTCCGATTTGTCTAAAGCCTCCTGAAAGGCAGGCTTAAGCAACCCTCTATCTATAAGCTTCCTGCGTCTATCTGTCATGACCCTCCCGCTAAAGGAATGACATATAGAGCAATCCTCTTGCAGGTGGAGAGGGCCAAGACAATAAACGCAGGAAGCGTGGTCGTCAGTGATAGACATTTTCTGCCCATACTGACATCTTTTAAAGCCGGATTTGGCTTTCTCCGACATGACTGGTAGAAGTAAATGACACTCTACTAGGTTTAATTTGACAAAATAAAACTACCAATGACTAACTAACTAACTTCTATATATGTATATATAAATATATATATATTTATATATATATATAAGTGAATATCTACATAAGGTGTAGAAAGAACACTCAAGAAACCACACCAGGAGAAAAAAGGGTAGGCCACAAAAGGAGCCTTTAAGAATAATATTGTACAAGATTATATTAATAACACACACACACACTTCCTATACTATAACTAACTTTAGAAACTTTTTTACAAGAAAGGAAAGTAGCTCATCTGAAATATAGCAAAAAATGAGCAAATTCTCCTCTGGTCCGAGCTCTCCTCGATCCGATCTGTTGCAGCGGCAAACTAGATCTGAGTAATGGCAGGGAGGATTGTGGGATATAGTCTGGTCTCGAGCTTCTCTGAGATGCAGAGCTTTGCGATGCGGCCGACTCTGAGCCGAGGATCGGCTCCGAACCCGTGTGTAAGAACAAACGGCGAGATTGAACACTCTCACATCTAGGGGCTATAATTGACTCTCTGACTGACACAGACATCCTCCAAAAGGGTCTCACTGAGACAGATACCTGGTGTCAAAACCATGGCCTCAAGCTAAATGCCAAAAAGTGCATAGTCATCCCCTTTGGAAAAAACAAAGTACCCACAAACTACCACATAGGTGTTAGCCCCCTAAATACGGAAGACATAATAAGGGATCTGGGGACCCAAGTAGACTGTCAATGTGATTATCAAAGAAGACATTACTAAGTGGTTAGAAAATCCTTCTGTGTGGCCCACCTAATCACAAAAAGGTTTGCATCCAAATCAAAAAAGAGGTCATTGTGCCCCTCTATGCATCACTCATCAGACCCATCAGAGTACAACGCCCCATTTGGGATGTACCTTACAAGACACCTGCAACAGCTGGAAAGACCACAGAAGTACCTCACCAAGAGGATCACTGGCTTCAAACAGATGTCCTATGCAGCTTGACTGAAGAAACTCCAGCTGTACTTGGCTGCATACTGCCTACTCAGAGGTGATCAATGCCTGACATACAAGGCCATGTCCAACTCAGAATTGATGGACATGCTCCACCTAAAGAAAACCATATCCCCTCGAGCCTCAAGCTCTAGGGATCTAAACATCACCACAACAATACGTAGGACATGCTGGAGGGATAGATTCCTGTTGCAGAGACTTCCCACGCTCTGGAACAAGATTCCAATCTACATTAGGCAGAGCTCCAATGTGTATGTTACAGCTCTAACTTTTTTTTTTAAGTTGTAGGTGCTTTACCAGTTATTTGTAGTTTCAGCTAAACATGAAAACTTTCCTTTAATTTATGGCTTTGTTGCTTTTTAATTTGAGAATGCCAAAAGTGATCCAGCTTGTTAGCTTAGGCCTTAGGATGTTATCAGATCCTGTTACAAATATAAAAAGCCTGTGTCAATGACAAATGTTAATCTGCATTAGCAAAGGCTGTACCAAAGTGCTAGGAAAGTAGGTGTAAAAACGGAGAAAGTGTGAGGCAAAAGATAGTTTCGATGAAATATAACAAAATAATATGGCCTTTGCAACAATAAGCCAAAAGAAGAAACTCAACAAACACATTAGCTTCAAGTATAGTGTCTAGCTTGGATGACTTCTATTTTTGTGACGTTTTATTATTAAATTTACCACAAACATATGCATTTGATACATATTGTATTATTCATCCAAATATAACTCTCCTGCCAAGTCAAGCATTTTTATTAAAACTCTAAATGTGTTCACCAACAGGTATTCACAGGCCTCAGAGAAAGACAGCCTGTGTAGCACCTGCAACGTATAACAGAGCTTATGACCTTCCAATCAGCCGCAGCTAAATGAACACATCAGAAACAGAAAAAAGTACTGAACTACAACAGTTATAAACATAAAGGCTGGCAAACTGCTTAACAACAACAAAGCAAAAGGGATACTTTCACGAACTCTGTTGAAACTAGCAACCTTCTGTGCTTGAGCATTAAACTGTTTGCCAGCATGATGACATGCAGAGATTTAACCTGCTCTACTTTTATATTAAGGTTTAACAAGCTAATCTTTGGATAATGAGAGAAGGATCTACAAGAAACAGATGCTTAGCAGTCACTGTAAGGCAACAATGGCAAGTAGAAAGGCAAAATGCATCAAGCAAAGAGAATTCAGATAAGCCGGTCAGTCAGACAGCAGGTTGGGATGTTGAAATCAGAGGATTCAAAAAAAAAAAAAAAACATGGATATACAGACAGAGAACATGAAAACCCTAAAGACAGTAACTGAAGATCAGTATTAATCTTCAGATTCTGGAACAGTAAAACAGACCATCTACTGAGCATACAGTCACACTTTTTAATGAATAAGAGATGAGAATGGATTCTGGAAGTAGGGGCATCCTGAGCAGTTTTCATGAATTTAGTTGGAAGTCACCACAGTCAAACAATGAAAACGAACTTGGGGGTGACCCTGGAGTATCTGATCCAGGCAAGAAGGGCAAAGACTAAATGCATAAAGAACTCAGAATAGTGAAACAAAGTTATTGCATGCTGAAAGCTACCACAGTACTACATAGAAACATACGTGCATACAGAGAGAACATGAAAGGAAAATAGATCACAAAAGGTGAACAGGAATAAACCAAAGACCCTAGACTTGCAAGCCACCAAGACTAGCCACCCTTTAAAGAATTAGCACTGATCATAAATTCATCAGGTAGAAAATTACCCTTGACAGTAGAAAAGTAATAGTTTTTATCATATAAACCTGGCTGTATTCAGTCTTCTTAGACAATTAACACTCTAGTTTCCAGTACTCAGAATTTATATTTACTATCACACAAATGATAATCCAATTTTTTTTTAAACATAGTGAATTTGATTCTTTAACCATTAACAGGAGTTTATTCCAAAACTGTGGTATCAGTTACAGCACATAAGTACCCCTTTTTATTGTCTTATTGCTGTTTATTATACAGTTAAGAGCCCTATTCCTTACTCTGAGAGGTTTCTGCCATTGTTAATCCCAATTCTTTCCTTAAACCTTCATTAGTTATTGCCTTAAATCCATGACATAGCTTAACTCTTACAAGTTTGTATAATATACTATAAAGACATGAAAATGTTAGTATTTCAAAATATGTCAGCTGCATTTTAAACTCGTTATTCTTTTAGTATAATGCTCTAGCATAATTTCCAAGGTTCTTATTTCTACTGTTGTTAAGCTACATACAGAAGTGTGACTTGTATTCTACTACAGGTCTCACTATGGCTATAAATGATCCCTCATTTCTAAAGTGTTAAATAGTATGCCAACTTATTTTAGTCTTCTATTTTTAATATTGTGAACATGCTATTTAAAAATCATGCCTATTCCAACTGTGATACCCAGATCATTTACCAGGTCTATTCCTACTATGATACCCAGATCTTTAATCCGGTTAACGGTACGCATCATTACCCCTCCCCATACATGTAACAAAATCTGTTACCTTACATTTTTTTATATGTACACCAGCATTAATGGCCCAATCATCTATACAATTTAAGTACTTGTTTAATCGCACCATATCTGAAATGTCTATGTAGGCAACAACTTTAGAATCATCAACATATTTTGTTAGCCAGAAATTTACTGATGTGGGTATCTCTAAAATACTGTATTAAATAAAATGAGTCCCAGTAAAGAACACTGTAGCACTCCTTCAGATAATGGTTTTGTGTAATAAGACAGATTATACATGATTAGTTAACTAGTTGGCTTTACAAATTATAATGAAAGGTTTTACTCCAAATCTATGAAAGCACTTCATCATATCATTGTGTGTCAAGCAATCAAAGGCTTTAGGACATATACCAGATGTAATGCAACACATTTTTACCCTGATCCTTTATTGCTGACACTCTGTCATGACATTGTATCTGCCCAGACAGAGTTGATTTCTCATTATAAAACTGTCCTGGTTTTTATCTATGTCTGGTCCATAAACACTACAATTAATAAGATCACTTAGTATACATCTTTCAAAAAATTTTTCTAATATAGATGTGAGTGTTATCGCTCTGCACTTTACTTTATCCAATTTATGCCCTCTTTTAAGCAAAGGAACATGTGATTTTTTCCAGTCCTTGGGTCTTATCCCCAGTAAAGGTGTATTATGATATATTTATAATTCTTCCTGATATATATTGTTGTTATGCTATACCAATTATCCATCAGCAGAGCTCATAATGGATAAGTAATCATTATATATTTCTCCCATTTCACATTCAGAGACTATCCATTTATGGTCCGTTAAAAAACAATAACTTCCTTTATATTTTTCTTTACATATGTGAATAATTGTTTCTTGTTAGAGGTTTTAATCTGTAAGGTTTCATAGTTCCATTTCCAATATGTCAAGACTCGTTTCAAATTGTTACTAATGCTATTTAAACATATTTTGATATATTTTTTATGCCTTTTATACTGTAGATGCAGTTGTTTTTTTCTAAAATAGTCTTACCTGCTTATTCCACCAGAGTTTCCTTTTATATTTTCCTTTTATTAACTAATTTAGTTCCAGGAAACATATCCTATTTTCAACCAGAAGTTGTAATCTTTTATTTTATTTACACTTTGTTGACCATATTAGTCCCACTAGGTCAATGGCCTCTTTTCAGGGGAGACACAAGGTGGTATTCATACAGACCAGCAGAAATTTAGCCAAGGTACCACGGAACTTCCCAGTGAAAATTTGGCTAGGACAACAAGAAAATTCACACACGATTTCTGATAACTAGAATTCAAGAGGTGGAGGGGATATAACCACGGCAATAAGTAATGAACATGAATTCATGGTGTAGTAACCACAGACAAATGAACATGAACTCCAGAGGTAAGAATGGATAGCGGACAAGTACCATACACGAGTCTGAAACATAACAGACTTAAACCCTACGACAGGTTGGGATAATATTCAGAATAATCATCTTAATGGCTTACACCATGAAGCCTGAAGTGTCACTAAGCAGTTTCACCTCAAAAGGTGGCTTCACAGTAGGTATGATTTTCTTTTCAATTTCCTGTCTGAAATCCTCTTTTGGGATGGAAACGTGGAAGGTCAGTGCAAGATTTCACAAGGCAAAGACCCACAGATGACATTTTTCAAATCTGCCATAAAAATGTTGAATTTTACTATGTTTTAAAGGAAATATTCATCAATTTAAACAGACTCATAACTGTGGCAGCTCTTAACAGTAGGTTACATAACTTTAAGAATGTTCTTCTTAAGGGTCTATGATAGCTGCAGTGGTTAGCACTGTCGCCTCACAGCAAGAGGTTCTTTGGTTCGAATCTCGGCCGGAGCGCGTTCTATGCAAAGTGGACATGTAATCCCTGTGGTCGAGTAAGTTTTAAAGACATGGAGGTAGGCGTGTGTGTGAGCTGGGGTGGTAACTCGACACTGTAAAAGCCCCACTGTCAATCAATCTGCGGACTGGTGATCCGCTGTGGCAACCCCTAATGGGAACGAGAGAAGCCGAAAGACATTGCCTTTTCTTCTTAAATGTCTACATCAAGCATTCCCAAGTGCCACTGTACAACAACATTTTAAAGGGTAACTTCACAGTCCCTACATTTTTTTCTACATCTTCTGTCTAAAAATGTGTTTTTGTATGGGAACAGGCAAGCAGTATGCAATTATTCCTGAGGTAAATCCCAGGAATAATCATTTTCAGATAGCCACTAAATATGTTGGTAAACATTTCTTAAAAATTTTAAACTAAAAATAGATTCAGAACTTTGACAGCTAGAAATATTTTGCCTAAATTTCTGAAGCAACATGTGTCCAGCCAGAGGGAAAGAAAATCTACGATGCAGAAATATATTAGCATGAGAATCAGGGAATGAGGTACTGTGCAGCAAGTCTTGACTGTGAAGGTGCAAGAAACTGTGTGAGAAATGACTGCAGACTGTTTCTTTAATTAAGGAAAAATGACAAATTGAAA